>NC_000083.6:21992642-22102642 GCF_000001635.26 Mus musculus
AAATGTAGTGAATGTGGCAAATGCTTTACCCACAAAGGTGGTCTTAGAAGTCATCAAAGAATTCATACAGGAGGGAAACCTTACAAATGTTGTGAATGTATCAAATCTTTTAACCGGAAACGCAATCTTAGAATTCATCAGAGAATTCATACAGGAGAGAAACCTTACAAATGTACTGAATGCACCAAATGCTTTACACGCAAAGGAGATCTTATTATTCATCATAGAATTCATACAGGAGAGAAACCTTACAAATGTAATGAATGTGAAAAATGCTTTACTGTCAAAAGTGACCTTGGAATTCATCAACGGATTCATACAGGAGGGAAACCTTACAAATGTAGTGAATGTGTTAAATCTTTTACACAGAAAGGCAATCTTAGAAGACATCAGAGAATACATACAGGAGAGAAACCTTACAAATGTAGTGAATGTAACAAATGTTTCACCCAGAAAGACATTCTTAGAAGACATCAGAGAATTCATACAGGAGAGAAACCTTACAAATGTAGTGAATGTGACAAATGTTTCACTCAGAAAGGCGACCTTAGAAGACATCAGAGAATTCATACAGGAGAGAAACCTTATAAGTGTAGTGAATGTGACAAATGTTTTGCCCTGAAAAGTGAGCTTAGAATTCATCAGCGAATTCATATAGGAGGTAAATTATACAATTGTAGTGAATGCGACAAATGTTTTACCCAAAAATGCAGTCTTGGTATTCATCAGAGAACACATGCAGCAGAGAAACTGTATAAATATGGTGAATGTGATAAATTCCTAACCCCGAAATGTAATCTTAACATTCATCATTAACATTCATACAGTAGAGAAACACTACAAATTAGGTGAATGATACAAATCTGTTACAAAGAAAAATCATTTTAGAAGTCATCAGAGAGTATGTACAGGAGAGAGACCTTACAAATGTAGTAAATGGGCAAATCCTTCACTGTTGACTTATCTCTTAGAAGACATCAGAGAACACATAGAGGAGAGAAACCATGCAGAAACTCTGTATGAGGAAAATTCTTTTCCAGAATCTCAGGTCTGAAAAAAGTATCTTGTATTCATGGTGGGGAAAAAGTTTCCACTTTGAAAAGTCTGGTATATGCTTTATGCAAGCGGTATTTTTGTGGCACTTCAGGCTCTGCACTAGAGAATTGTTATGAATATAAGAAACTTGTAAAAACCATTATGTAAATGTTCAAAACTTATAACTATCAATCACGTATGCTAACAGAATCTCTTGAAATGTGACAATGAAAGAATTTTTTCTTTAAATTTTTTTACTTGCTCACTCTTCAAATAGTTCATAATAAAATTCAAGTGGGGAAGCCAGAAAAAATGTGATATTCTATGACAGTTCCTTGGAAACTGAAATATCCATTACAAAGGGAATTACCCACTGATTAAGATTGGTAATACTCATCTCAAAATAATGACACAATAGCATTCTGTATGTCTAATTCAAATGACAAAAACTCAAACTTCTTAAAAGACGATATGGCAAACTAAGCCACAAAGATAGGATGTTCTTTATCCTGTAGATGTGCTTACAGATATGCAGTTTCCTCCAAATGTCCAGTATTCATAAGTAATCTATATCATATGCTGGTTTCAAGTTTTAGGATAGCAACTATGTTTAAATCTTTTGGCTTTGACCACTAACTCCTTGCCCATACTCCTATGTGTAACTCCAATAAATCTCATTGATTCAACAAGTTGGACTTGTTTGTTTTCAGTCTCCACTTGGGGTGTGTAGATGAATCTATATGTTGCATTTCCCCAGAAAATGTCTCTCATAAAACATAGTTGAATCCACTAAGATTTTCTGCAAACTTGTAACATAACAGTAATACTAGAGCAGTGTTTTTCATCCTGTGGTTGGCAGCCCCTTTGGGGGTGGAATGACCTCATGAGGATTGCTCAACACTATAGGAGAACCCATATTTTCGATGGTCTTAGGAATGAGATACCATTCCTTTGTCTCCAGGTGTATCTGCATGCATAAGAATGCATTGAGTTGTGTGACAGTGCTGCAGCAGTAGGAAAGTTGGAACTACTGTACTAGAAAGAATGCTTTTGTATTAACTAAAATATGGAAGATGTATTGAGTGTTCCAGGCTTACTGCCATAGTAGTACTAGGTAATGTTATAATGACTCCACACTGACAGAATGTAGAGTCTTTGAGATCCTGAGTGAAAAGCCTCTTCTCTTTCTTGAATTCAAATACGATGGAACTACCAAAGAACAAATGAAAATTTTCATATTTGTCAGTGACAGGCATCACCCACTGGGTTGTGTCCCTGTGTGGATCTTCACTCATGTTAATAGGCCTCGATTCAACCCAAATCTAATACCCTCAGAACAACGGTTCCCATGGGCAAATACTACAGACCATTGTGGTGTCCTCCTGTCCTGTTGTACTCAATACTCCACTTTATGTGCTACAGAAAATTAATTAGATTTGTTGTTTTTGTTAAATAATTTACAGAATGCTAATATACACACCCCAGAATACTTATTGTGAAACAAAACTCAGTAACTGCTTTACAAACATACTTCCTTCATCTTAATTTCATGTGTGAGTATATTCTTACAAATATCATGAGATTATGAAGCTTTCAAAAGCTACCCTATGAACAGTAGATGAGGTACATGTTTACTAACAGTTTAGAAATCCCAAATATGTCCTGAAAATTCATTTTTAATAACTGAAAAACAAGGAGAAAATCTTCCCTTCAAACCAAACACTATATTAGAATATTGATAGTAAATTGAAAAAGACTTAGAAAACTTGGACCTTTAGGCAAAGTGGTATATTAATAGTGAACACATCCATATAATTACATAAGTTTTTGCTGATTTATAAAAATAAGGAAGTCATTTAACTCATGAGAAATCAGTTAGAAAATTATGTTGCTTTCTGTTTTGAGTTGTTGGTTGAAACATGAGCTCATTTTGAGTAGAATCTTGAGTACATAGAAGCCTCTCCTTTCAAATGATCATAAATAATTTCTATCAGTTGCTGCATGGCAGATGTTGAAACTTTCACAACAGGCAGTTGACAGTTAGGTGTTTGGACTGGCCCTTAAAATTCTGAAAATTGCAACCAGCTGGAATGTCTCTGGTGATTTCAATTTCACATGTTTAATGAACCTAGTACTCCCTGCTTGATGACCTTGGGATCCTTATCCTGAATCCTAAATGGTAAGTTTTTAAACTTTTATACAGTGAAAAGATAGGAAATTTGCAGGCAAATGGATGAAACTTGAGAATATCATTCTGAGTGAGGTAACCCAGTTCCAAAAGGATATACATGGCATGTACTCACTTATAAGTGGATATTAGCCTTAAAATACAGGTACCATGTTACACTCCACAGACCCAAATAAGCTAAACAAGAAGGAAGGCCCCAGGGAGGAAGCTTGACTTTCACTTAGAAGGGGAAATAAAATAGTCATAAGGGCAGTGGAGGGAAGAATGGGGAGGGAATGGAGGATGCAAGATCAGGTGTGGGGGAGGACAGGAGAGATGGATAGATGGCCATAAAAATGAATGTAAATCTGCATCTGATGGGGGTGAGGAGGTAGGGAACATCTCCAGAATGAGAAAGAGACCTGGGATAAAGGAGGTGCCCAAGAATCAATGGGGGTGACATTAGCTGTGACTCACTCACTGCGGGTATGGAACCTGAAGTGGCTACCTCCTGCAGGCAGACAGGAACACCAGTGGAGCAATAGAGACCCCAACCCACCCACAAAATTTCAATTCAAAATTTATACTGTCTATCAGCAGTACAGGCATTGGGAATGGAGCAGAAGCTGAAGGAATGGCCAACCAATAACTGGCACAACTTGAGACCCATCCTATCGGCAAGCACCCATCTCTAACACTATTAATGGTACTCTGTCATGCTGGCAGACAGGAGTATGTTGTCCTCTGAGATGCCCCACCTAGCAGCTGACTCAGACATATACAGACACAATAACCAAACAGTGGGTGGTGTTTGGGAACTTTTACACAAGAACAGGAGGAAGGATTGCGGTTCCTGAAAGGGATAGGAACTCTGTGAAGACAAGAGTCAACTAATCTGGATCCTTGGTTCTCTCAGTGTCTGAGCCACCAAAGAAAATATACAGGCTCAACCTACGCCTCCCTGCTTATATGTAACAGATGTGCAGCTTGTTCTTCATGTTGGTCTCAAATAACTGGCTGTGCCAAAAGCTGTTGCCTGTACTTGGGATATATTCTGCTAGTTGGGCTGCTTTGTCTGGCCTCAGTGGAAGAGAAAGCACTTAGCCTGGCAGAGAATAGGGTTGAAGGAATACCCAGGGTAGCCCCCATCCACTCAGAGAAGAAGAGGAGAGGTAGATTTGGGAAGGATTGTGGAAATGGGCGATGGGGTTGGGGACCAGTGGGCAAGATGTAAAATTAATAAGTTAAAAAAAAAAGATTGTAAACCACGGGATGTCTAGACCAAGGCCTAAAGTAAGCAGTTGAGTCAGTACAGCATTCTAAAGAGAAGACTGATCAAGAGTCCCTGGTACATTTTACAAAACTGTTCCTGCTTCCTCTTATTGTTTAACTGTTACCCTAAAATATTAACAAGATGCTAATTCTAATTCTGTAATGTTGACTAAACTATGATTGCTTTAAAAAAAAAAACAAAAAAATCTAAAGCAATTACATAATTGTGTAGGAGAAAAATCTACAGAGTTGAGACAAATGTAGTTTATGTATTTAATAACTCCAGCCTTGGTTTCCACCTTTTGCAACATCTCTCCAACTGGCAAAGGAAACAGATTTGGTTTTGATCTTTTAAATTAAATTTCATCCTGTGGGTTCTTTCTCAGAGATCTTGAAATCTACAAGAGAAGAAAGCATAAATGATCATCAATTCCAGAAGTTTTGTAATTACAAGAGCTTTTAGGATAGCCACCCCCTCTCCAGCTCCAGCTGTTCAGGACACACATGAAGACCAAGCTGCACATCTGCTGCATATGGGTGGGGATGACTAGGTCTAGCCTGTGTTCTTTGGTTGGTGGTTCATACTCTTGAGAGCCCCGAGGGCCCAGGTTAGTTGACTCAGTTCGTCTTCCTGTGGAGTTCCTATCCTTTTCTCGGGCCACAATCCTGTTTCTTAGCAAACTGTCCTAAGAAGCAAGCTAGAATAGCCATTCTAATATTGAATAAAATAGACTTTCAACAAAAATTAATTAAAGCAGACAGTGAAGGACACTTCATACTCATCAAAGGTAAAATCTACCAACAAAAGATGTTTTTAAGTGCTCAATATAAGCAGACCTGTTACCGCTAAAATTCCTGCTGTATGTTCTACATTAATACAATATCTTATAAAACTTGATCGAGTAAATAGCAGTATGAGGAGAATTACTAGGAAGCCAGATACTTATTTAGGTCATTATGTAATTGAAGTGACACTAAAAAGTCATCTTTATCCTTCCCTCACAGATTTCCACTATTAAGAGCCAACTATCAAATTACTTCATTGGCAACAGTGACTTTGGGGAAAACAATTCAGAAATTCTGAATTCTGTAAGGAAATAGGAAGTTGGTGGTCATCCCATTATTAATAGCGTAAAGCAGAATCCATTCTCCATGGTCCTAACAGTACCTTGAAATGATTAGCTAACACTCACACACATTTATCATTCAGAAGCCATTTTAAAGGCGCTTTTAGATAGAACAGATAATTTACTTTAAAAAATGCAGTGATGAATGCAGAGACTCATGGCTGTCCAAGATACAGAAAATAAGCAATATGTATGGTACAATCCTTGAACAAGTAAGTTATACCAGCCCACCTGTGTAGTTCTGGGAACACTGAAGAAGTGGGGAGGAAATAGGAATAGAGAGAGAATGGCCATGACATGCCATCCTCCTGCATCTGTACAGTTATTTTACTCAGTAATCCAGAGCAATTGTATTTCCCTTCTCTGGCCTCACTCTACACTGTCCTTAGCAGCAGTTTAGAAAAGGGCATGTTCATGGAGTCCTATGAGTTTTGTCTCTCAACTGTTATATATGGACATATTTTGAGAGAGTGTGTATACTCTGTGAATACTCTGCTGTGCCAACCAGGCTCTAACATATAGCAAGAAAATCATGATCTTAAAGATGCCCCTGGTTAACATTGGTGGATCACAAACAAAAAGGATAGATATGGGCATAATAGGGAGATTAGTTGGGAGTTTGGACCAGAGATATAGAAGGTGAGATTTGGAACCAGGAAAGGTATATGTACTTGAAATGTCAAAGGGAACAAAGAAAGAAACAAATTCAATGGATGACCATATCAGTCTGTTAGGTCATTTGGTGGTGGTGGTGGGGGATCTTACTTGGTTTTATGCCAAATAATAGTAACTTCTTAGAGTCTGGATGCCTACACTCTTCCTATACTTTGGAGTACTTTAAGTACCCTTGGTGTTTATTCTTTGACATTCTGAAACAACTCTGAAGTGAACCTAAATGGTCCTTGCCTTTTGTGGGAACGAATGTTGCCACTAATAGATAAATTTCTTCTGTAATTTGAAATATTTATTTCATGTTGGTTTACCTTGTCTATATGGTATGCATCCTATTGTTCATCCATATAGAGTTTCCAATGTAGTGCAATTGATGACTTTAAAGTCCACATCACATGAGATCCACATCATTAGTTACTAATTATGCTGTGTGTGTATCATTACTTGTTGGATTGTGAGCTAGAGCATTAACTTTGCAATCAGTCTATTCCTTCAAAAACATAACAGAATGACTAGAGGACAAATGCAGAGAACAGGTATATATATATATATATATATATATATATATACCTTTTCTGTGGAGAAGAAAACAAAAGCTTCACCCAGGAGAGCAAACTAGTGAGAGTAGTAAGTGCTGAAACCAACAAAGATAATCACGGCCAGAGGAGAGGTGGCTTCCAGGGATGGCTCTAACCTCCGGAGCAGGAGAGAGAGCCATCTTGTATCCCAAGTCTCTCAGAGCCCAGTCTACGCAGGAAAGCTTGCAGACTGCAGAAGCAACATAGCTTCTGGGACAGACCCCTTTTCGGGCCATCATCTTCAGCCAGAAAGCAGATCTAAGCTCCACACCCCTGCACTCCTACACCTTCTCGGCCAGAGGAGAGGTGGCCTGCAGAGAGTACTCTGACCACTGTGACTAAGGAGAGAGTTGGGCTCCCAGGAGTGCTGACAGAGGCTAACAGAACCACAGGAGGATCAAGCTCCAGCCAGAGAAATCTATAACAACAAACGCCAGAGATTACCAGATGGTGGAAGACAAATTTAAGAATCTTACTAACAAGCCGGGCGGTGGGGGAACAAGCCTTTAATTCCACACTTGGGAGGCAGAGGCAGGCGGATTTCTGAGTTCAAGGACAGCCTGGTTTACAACAGAGAGATCAAGACCACTCACTATCATCAGAACCCAGCACTCCCACCTCAGCGAGTCCTGGATACCACAACCCACCCGAAAAACAGGACTCATATTTAAAATCATATCTCATGATGATGGTAGAGGATTTTAAGAAGAGCATTAATAACTCACTTAAATACAGGGGAACACTGAGAAAGAGGTGGAAGCCCTTAAAGAATTACAGGAAAACACTGCTAACAAGTAGAAGCCATAAAAGAAGAAACACAAAAATGCCTTAAAGAATTACAGGAAAACATATCCAAATAGGTGATGGAATTGAACAAAACCATTTAAGATCTAAAAATGGAAGTAGAAACAATAAAGAAAACCCGAAGGGAGACAACTCTGGAGATAGAAACCCTGGGAAAGATATCAGGAAGCATAGATGTGAGCATCAGCAGCAGAATACAAGAGATGGAAGAGAGAATCTCAGGTGCGGAAGATCCCACAGAGAACATCAACAATCAAAGAAAATGCAAAATGCAAACAGATCTTAACTCAAAACTTCCCAGAGATCCAGGACACAATGAGAAGACCAAACCTAAGGATAATAGGAATAGATGAGAATGAAGATTTTCAACTTAAAGGGCCAGCAAATATCTTCAACAAAATTATTAAAGAAAACTTCCCTAACCTAAAGAGATGCCCATGAACATAGAAGAAGCCTACAGAACTCCAAATAAACAGAACCAGAAAAGAAATTCCTCCTGACACATAATAATCAGAACAACAAATGCACTAAATAAAGACAGAATATTAAAAGCAGTAAGGGAAAAAGGTCAAGTAACATATAAAGGCAGGCCTTTTAGAATTACACCAGACTTCTCACCAGAGACTATGATAGCCAGAATATCATGGACAGATGTTATACAGACCCTAAGAAAAGAAAAATGCAAGCTCAGGCTAAAATACCCAACAAAACGCTCAATTACCATAGATGGAGAAACCAAAGTATTCCATGTTAAAACCAAATTCACACAATATCTTTCCACGAATCCAGCCCTTCAAAGGATAATAAGGAGGAAACACCAACACAAGGATGGAAACTATACCCTGTAAAGAGCAAGAAAGTAATCCTTCAACAAACTGAAAAGATGACAGCCACAAGAACAGAATCCCAACTTTAACAACAAAAATAACAGAAATCAACAATTACTTTTCTTTAATTTCTGTAAACATCAGTGGACTCAATTCCCCAATAAAAAGACATAGACTAGTAGACTGGCTACACAAACAGGACCCAACATTTTGCTGCTTACAGGAAAACCACCTTAGGGAAAAAGACAGACACTACCTCAGAGTGAAGGCTGGAAAACAATTTTCCAAGCAAATGGTCTGAAGAAACAAGCTGGAGTAGCCATTCTAATATCAAACAATATTGACTTCCAACCCAAAGTTATCAAAAAAAGACAAGGAGAGACACTTCACACTATCAAAGGTAAAATATACCAAGATGAACTCTCAATCCTGAATATCTATGCTCCAAATGAAAGGGCAGCCACATTCATTAAAGAAACTTTAGTAAAGCTCAAAGCACACATTGCACCTCACACAATAATAGTGGGAGACTTCAACACCCCACTCTCATCAATGGACAGATCCTGGAAACAGAAACTAAACAGAGACACATTAAATCTAACAGAAGTTATGAAACAAATGGATTTAACATTTATCTACAGAACCTTTTACCCTAAAACAAAAGGATATACCTTCTTCTCAGCACCTCAAGGTACCTCCTCCAAAACTGACCATATAATCGGTCAAAAAACTGCCTTCACCAGATACAAAAATATTGAAATTGTTTCATGCATCCTATCAGATCACCCCAGACTAAGGCTGATCTTCAATAACAGCATAAATAATAGAAAGCCAACATTCACTTGGAAATTGAACAATACTCTACTCAGTGATACCTTGATCAAGAAAGAAATTAAAGACTTTTTAGAGTTTAATGAAAATGAAACCACAACATACCCAAACTTATGGGAACCAAAGAAGGCAGTCCGAAGAGGAAAACTCATAGCCCGAGTGCCTCAAAAAAGAAAGTAGACAGAGCATACACTAGCAGCTTGACAGCACACCTAGAAGATTTAGAAGGAAATGAAGCAAATTCACCATAGAGGAGTAGACAGCAGGAAATAATCAAACTTAGGGCTGAAATCAACCAAGTGGGGGAAAAAGAGCTATTCAAAGAATCAACCAAACCAGGAGCTGGTTCTTTGAGAAAGTCAACAAGATAGATAAACCCTTAGCCAGAAGAACTAGAGGGCACAGGGACAGTATCCTAATTAACAAATCAGAAATGAAAAGGGAGACATAACATCATCAGATACTACTACAAAGGTTATACTCAACACAACTGGGAGACCTGGATGAAGTGGCCAATTTACTAGGCAGATACCAGGTACCAAAGTTAAATCAGGATCAGATTAACAATCTAAACAGTCCCATTTCCCCTATAGAAATAGAAGCAGTCATTCATAGTCTCCCAACCAAAAAAGGCCCAGGACCAGATGGGTTTAAAGCAGAGTTCTATCAGCTCTTCAAAGAAGACCTAATTCCAACTCTCCTCAAAATATTCCACAAAATAGAAACGGAAGATACACTACCCAATTCATTCTAGGAAGCCACAATTACTCTGATACCTAAACCACACAAAGATCCCACAATGAAATGGAACTTCAGGCCAATTTCCCTTATGAATATCAATGCAAAAATACTCAATAAAACCGTTCCAAACCGAACCAAAACAAATCAAAACAATCATCCATCATGATGAAATAGTCTTCATCCCAGCAATTCAGGGATGGTTTAATATATGGAAATCCGTCAAAGTAATCCACTACATAAACAAACTCAAAACAAAAATCACACAATCATCTTGTTAGATTCTGAGAAAGCATTTGACAAAATTCAACCCCCATTCATGTTAAAAGTCTTGGAAAGATTAGGAATTCAAGGCCCATATTTAAACATAAGTAAAGCAATATACAGCAAAGCAGTAGCCACCATCAGATGAAATGGACAGAAACTTGAACCAATCCCACTAAATCAGGGACTAGACAAGGCTGCCCACTTTTTCCCTACCTATTCAATGTTGTACTAGAAGTCCTAGACAGAGCAATTCGACATCAAAAGGATATCAATGAGATACAAATTAGAAAGGAAGAAGTCAAAATATCACTCTTTTCAGATGATATGATAATATATATAAGTGGCCCTAAAAATTCCACCAGAGAACTCCTAAACCTGATAAACAGCTTCAGTGAAGTAGCTGGATATAAAGTTATCTCAAACAATTCAGTGGTCTTTCTTTACACAAAGGATCAACAGGATGAGAAAGAAATTAGGGAAACAACACCCTTTACAATAGTCACAAATAATATAAAATACCTTGGTGTGACTCTAACTAAGGAAGTGAAATATCTCTGTGATAAGAACTTCAAGTCTCTGAAGATAGAAATCAAAGAAGATCTCAGACGATGGAAATTCTCAACAATAAAAGAACCTCTGGTGGAATCACCATGCCTGACCCCAAGCTATACTACAGAGCAATTGTGATAAAAACTGCATGGTACTGGTATAGTGACAGACAGGTAGATCAATGGAATAGAATTGAAGACCCAGAAATGAACCCACACACCTATGGCCACTTGATCTTTGACAAGGAAGCTACATCCATCCAGTGGAAAAAAGACAGCATTTTCAACAAATGGTGCTGTTTCAATCTGGAATTATCATGTAGAAAAATTCAAATTGATTCATTCTTATCTCTTTGTATAAATTTCAAGTCTAAGTGGATCAGGGAACTCCAAATAAAACCAGAGACACTGAAAATTATAGAGGAGAGAGCGGGGAAAAGCCTCAAAGTTACGTGCACAGGGGAAAAATTCCTGAATAGAACAGCAATGGCTTGTGCTGTAAGATTGAGAATTGACAATGGGACCTCATAAAATTACAAAGCTTTTGTAAGGCAAAAGACACTGTCAAAAAGACAAAAAGGCCACCTACAGACTGGGAAAGGATGTTTACCAATACTAAACCAGATAGGAGACTAATATCCATTATCTATAAAGAACTCTGGAAGATGGACTCCAAACAATCAAATAATCTTACTAAAAAATGGGGTACAGAGCTAAACAATAAATTCTCAACTGAGGAATACCGAATGGCTGAGGCGCACCTGAAAAATGTTCAACATACTTAATCATCAGGGAAATGCAAAACAACCCTGTGATTCCACCTCACACCAGCCAGAATGGCTAAGATCAAAAATTCAAGTGACAGCAGATGCTGGTGAGCATGTGGAGAAAGAGGGACACTCCTCCTTTGTTGGGATTGCAAGCTATTGCAATCACTCTGGAAATCAGTCTGGTGGTTACTCAGAAAATTAGACATAGTAATACCAGAAGATCCAGAAATTCCTCTCCTAGGCATATACCCAGAAGATGTTCCAACTTGTATTAAGGACACATGCTCCACTATGTTCATAGCAACCTTTTTTTATAATAGCCAGAAGCTGGAAAGAACCCAGATCTCCCTAAACAGAGGAATGAATACAGAAAATTTGGTACATTTACACAACGGAGTACTACTCAGCTATTAAAAACAATGAATTCATGAAATTATTAGGCAAATGGATGGATCTGGAGGATTTCATCCTGAGTGAGGTAACCCAATCACTAAAGAACACACATGATATGCACTCACTGATAAGGGCTTATTAGCCCAGAAACTTAGAATATCCAAGGTTCAATTTGCTAAACACATGAAACTCAAGAAGAAGGAAGACCAAAGTGTGGATACTTCATTCCTTCTTAGAATGGGGAACAAAATACCCATGAAAGGAGTTACAGAGACAGAGTTTGGAGCTGCGACAGAAGGAAAGATCATCCAGAGACTACCCCACCCAGGGATCCATCCCATATACAACCACCAAACCCAGACAATATTGCATATGCCAGATTTTGTTGACAGGACCCTGACATAGCTCTCTCTTGTGAGGCTATGCCAATGCCTAGTAAATACAGAAGTGGATGTTCACAATCATCTATTGAATAGGACACAGAGTCCCTAATGAAGGAGCTAGAGAAAGTACCCAAGGAGCTAAAGGGTCTGCAACCCTATGGGAGGAACAACAATATCAATTAACCAGTATCCCCCAGAGCTGTGTCTCTAGTTGCATATGTAGCAGAGGATGGCCTAGTTGGCCATCAATGGGTGGAGAGGCCCTTGGTCTTGCAAAAATCATATGTGCCATTAAAGGAGAATGCCAGGGCCAGGAAGCATTCTGGGTGGGTGGGTTGGGGAGCAGGGCAGGGAGGGGTTATAGGGAACTTTGGGGAACAACATTTGAAATGTAAATGAAGAAAATATCTAATAAAAATGCCTTGAAAATTTCCTGTACTGTCATATTTTCAGAGATTGCCTCATAAATACTTGATATTTATAAGACTTGAACATTGTTAGCATCAGAAGATTTTTACAGCTATCCTCAGAACCCAGCAATGACATCATTCCTAAGTGACAAGGACCATCCTGAGTCTGTTGCCAAGTAAACTGCCACACAGACCCTGCGTATGCCTCACCCATGTGACCTGTGTGCATCACTACCTGGGTCACCCTGGTCACAGCCCTGATAAAAGAGAGAGCGCTAGACCCTCCTCTTTCTTTCCTCTTCCTCACTTCTCTCCCTCTGTCCTCCACTCCCCTACTTCAATAAAGGACCTCTCTCATGAGAACTGTGCTGACTTAGTTTGATCTGTCCAGGAATACACCCCTTTTAAAATAACAATCATACTTAAAGCTTTCACAAGATTCTCTCATGTTCATACTAATTCTCTGCAGTAGAGCCTCAAGTGTTGCAAAGACTAGAGCTTGGATAAAGCACATTGCTTCTTATGGAATGTTTTCTCCCTGATATGAATATTCTGATGGGTTCTTACACCTGGTACAGAGGTAAAAACAATCCCTCATACATTACTTTGGAAAGGTTTCTTTTATGCATGTATTCTATGATGTATTGTAAAAAAATGAGTCAACTATTAAGGATTTGTACATTCACTAAATTTGTAAAGTTTTTCTCAAATATGCAGTCTTTCTTAGTGAAGGATTTGTCTCTTTCACTTCATATGTTAGATTTCTCACCTACATGGACTATTTGATGATTTCTAAAATTAAGATAATTTTTGTTTTTTGTTTTGTTTGTTTTTGTTAAAGGATTTGTCCAATTACTACTTTTGTAAGGTTTCTTCACTGTATGAATTCTCTGAGGAGTTCCAAGACTATGTTTAAGGGTAAGTGATTATTCACACTCACTATATTTCTAAGCTATCTCTCCAGTATGAATTATATCATGAGTTGAGACTGTCTTTCTTGGAAAAGGATTTAACATACAACATGCACATTGCATTTGTAAGGTGTTTATCCTATATGAATTTTCTGGTGTCTTCTAAGATGGTCTTGCTGGATGAAGGATTTGTCACATTCACTGCATTTGGAGGGTTTCTTTCCTGTATGAATTCTCTGATGAATACTAAGATTGCTATTGTGCTTAAAGAATATGTCACATTCCCTATATTTATGTTTTCTTCTTGTATGAATTATCTTATGAATTATAAGATGGTCTTTTCAAGTAATGACTTTGTTACGTTTTCAGCACTTGTAAGGTTTTTCTCCTATATGAATTCTCTGATACTCTTTCTGGGTAAGGTTATTCTCACATTCACTATATTTGTAAGGTGTTAAATATCAGTTGAGTTTTAAAGCCTGAGGATGATGAAAGGAATTTGCCACATTCATTACATCTGGAAAGTTTATCTCCTATAATGGTATTCATGGTGTGACAATGTATAGAATGACCCAGAACTTTGATTTTATTCATATGGTCTCTTTGCTCCATGAATTTTTCTTAGGAATTCTAAGACCTGAGCAGCACAAAAAAGATTTTTTTCATAGTCACTACATTTGTAAATCTTCTTTCTGGTGTTCATCTTGTAATGGCTTTCAAAGTCTGGTAAAACATTTACCACATTCTGTACATTTGTATGCATATTCCCCATAATGGATTTTGTCATGTACTTTCAGAAATGATTTACTATAGTTTGAACAGTTATGAGGTTTCTCTCTAATATGAACTCTTTCATGCATATTGAGGCTTGAGTACATCTGGAAGCATTTTCCACATTTCCTGCACTTGTGTAGTTTCTTTCCACTATTTGTTCATTTCAACTTGAGTTTGTTTAGAGTCAAAACCCTCTTCATGCTCTGCCTTGTTGTGTTCGTTTTTCCTATGTGGATTCTTTGATTTAGACTACTGATGGAAGGGAAAGTTAAGCAAGCTATGCAATGTTTATATTTCCAAAGTTCTTGGGTGTTCCCAGTTTTTGTGTCTTTAGATTTGGTAATTGAACACAAAGGCATCCCCATTATTCGTTTTACAAGGTGTACTTTGGGAGGATTCATGAATCCTTTTGCCACATTTGTTACCTTCATAAGGTTTCTCTTGGACATTCACATGATCTTGGACAATATGCTTTATATCTTGATCCAAGATTTGCAATGTATGTGATGATTCTCTAACAAAAAAAGAAAGTAGGGATGGCAGGGATTGATGCATGAGTAACAGAATAAATAACAAATGCTTCTTATTGCTCTAGCTAGACCTTGTAGGACTATATTTAATAAATAGGAAGAGACTGGGAGCCTTGATTTGTTCTTGATTTTTTTCTTTTCGAGACAGGGTTTCTCTGTATAGCCCTGGCTGTCCTGGAACTCACTTTGTAGACCAGGCTGGCCTCGAACTCAGAAATCTGCCTGCCTCTGCCTCCCGAGTGCCAACATTAAAGGTGTGTGCCACCAACGCCCGGCTTGTTCTTGATTTTTGTTTCTTGACTTTAACTGCTGGATATTGCTTTTATTGTGTTTAAGTGTGTGCCGTGAATCCTGAATCTCTCCAAGATTTTTAAAATGGAAGGGTATTGGATTTTTTCAGAGGTGTATATAGCATGTAATGAGATGATCATGTGATTTTTTTCTTTCAGTTTGTTTATACAGTGGATTACATTGATGGTAGAATTCTGTATTAACACCATCTGGCCTTTGGCTTGTTTTGGTTGGAAGACATTTGATGACTGTTTCTGTTTTTTTAGTGGTTATAGGACAATTTAGACATTTTTAACTAATGCTGCTTTAACTTTGGTAAGTGATACCTCTATAGAAATCACCCATTTCATTTAGATTTTCCAGTTTTGAGGAGTACAGGCTTTTGAAGTAAGATCTAATGATTAAAAAAAATTCTCAGTTTATGTTCTTATCTCTTTTTTTATTCTGATCTTGTTAATTTGGATGCTGTTTCTGTACCTTTTATTTAGTTTTACTAAAGGTTTGTCTATCTTGTTGATTTTCTCAAAGAACCAGATCTTCATTTTGTGGATTTTTTTGTATTGTACTATATGTTTCTAATTGATTTCAGCCCAGAGTTTGACTCTTATCTCCCATTTAGTGCTCTTGGGGTGTGTTTGCTTATTTCTGTTCTAGAGCTTTCAGGTATGCTATTAAGTTGCTAGTGTGAGATCTCTGCAATTTCTATATGATGGCAATTAATGCTCTGAATTATGCAGTTAGCAATGCTTTCACTATGTCCCACAGGTTTGGATATGCTGTGCCTTCATTTTCATTGAATCCTACAAAGTCTTTAAGTTTTTAAAAATTTCTTCCCTGGCCAAGTGATCATTGAGTAGAGATTTGTTCAGTTTTCGTGAGTATATTTCTGTTGTTTCTGCTGTTGATGCAGTTCAGCTGTAATCCATGGTGATCTAATGAGATGTAAAGGGTTGTTTCAATCTTCTTATATCTGTGGGGCTTACGTTGTGCTCAATTATATGGTCAGCATTGGAGAAGGTCTTGAGAGGTGCTTAGAAGAAGGTATATTCTTTTGTTTTGGGGTGAAAGCTTCTTTAGATACCAATTAGATCCATTTGTTTCGTTACATCTGAAAGTTTCATTGTTTCTTTGTTTAGTTTCTATTTTGATGACACATTCATTGGTGACAGTGGGGTGTTGAAATCCCCCACTATTCTTTTGTGGGGTTAGATGTGAGATTTGATCTTTTATAAATCTTTTGTAATGCTTCTTTTATAAGTGTGCCTATCCCTGCTTTTGGGACATAGATGTTCAGAATTTGAACTTCATCTTGGTGGATTGGTTTTTATTTTTATTTTTTGGGTTTTTTTATGTTTATGAAGTGTCCTTCCCCATCTCTTTTGCTTACTTTTAGCTGAAACTCTATTTTTATCACATTTTAGAATGTCCAATCCAGCTTGTTTTGGAGGGCCCAAATGCAGAGAAAGTCTTTCTCCAGCCCATTGCTCTTAGGTAATGTCATCTTTTTTGCTGAGTTATGTTTCTTGTATGCAGCAGAATAATGGATCTTGTTTGTACATCCAGTCTGTAGCCTTGTGTCTTTTTATTAGTGAATTAACTCAATTATGTTGAGAGATATTAATGGTTACCCTCCTTGTTTTGGATTTTTCCTTCTGGTATCTTCTGTAGGGCTGGAATAATAGTTTAAATTCCATTTTGTCATGGAATATCATGGCTTCTCCACTTAAGCAAAACTTTCAATCATCAGAGTTGATAAACTGATCATTAGCTATTCATAAGATGATTGGTTAATAACCAGATAATAGAATAAAGAAAAATTGCAAAGGGAACAAATAGTAATAAAAAGACTATGTAAATGATTGCAATGAATCTTAGTAAAAGCAATTCAAACGAACTGTAAGTCCACAGTAACAATGCTCCTTGTAGAGTCACCAATCCATTTACATAGGGGGACACCGACCTGCTCAGAGAAGGGAAGGGGGGATGAGGGAAGGATTGTGTTTATGTGTTGAAGGGTATGTGACAGGGAAGGCACAGTGAACAGGATGTTAAGTAAGTAAAAAAAATAATAAATTAAGTTAAAAAAATAAGGACAAAGCATCACTGCCACAGTCAACACTTGTACATTTTAGTTAACTCAGTCAGTGTACATCTTAGCTTATTGGTAGTGTTATAAGGTTTTCCATTAACTAATACATGCCCTCATAGATGAATTAATGTCATCACCATGGGAACAAGATGCGGATTCATCAACTAAATTGTCCTTCTCATAGTATTCAAGTTTCTGATAACAAAGCAAAAAATCAAGATTGAAGGGGGGAAAAAGGTGAGTATTACATTGTCACACAAACCTCATCAGCACTTCAAATAACACAACAGAAAGGTTTTTCATGGGTTTCATGCAAAGATCTGACAAGATGGCCACAATATCTCTCAAAAGGGGCTGCTAGCCACCTTTCTCAGTTTGGATGCCAAAGAATATTTTCTCTCTACTCAACCCTCAGAAAGTGCTAATGTTGGAGGTTCAGGAGATGTGGTTGATGGGAACCTCTCTCCCAGGAAAATCCTCTTGGCAATATTCCTTAAAAAGTTGAAAAAAGATGAAGTGGTAGTAATTGTCCTGTTTCTCTTTGAGACTCCAAGGAATGAGTCAGTTCTGCATATGGCAAAAGGCCAGATAAGATTGGAAAATTTTCAATCTCTGGAGGGTAGACTTTTTTTTTAATATCACCCTCTTTGAATATATTTTAACACATAACGTATTCAACATCTATACTGTTTGGAAGAATATATTTGTGTGTTACAGCCTCAATCACTCGTGGGGTTAGACATAGGGCATGGGGATCACCCAGACTGTCACTCTCTCTTTTCTGAAACAAACAGGAAGTTTCATAAATTCAGTTTCCAAGGATATCTGGGTTCCAAATAAATAAAAAAATAAAAATTATTTCAAACGCAACTTTCCAAGGATTTCTCAATTTCATCTACAAGCTGAAGAGCAGTGGCTAAAAACTAAAAGCTCAGAGTGAAAACCATTAGTGTGATAAGAAGGCATGTCTGTATGTGTGTGTGTGTGTGTGTGTCTGTGTGTGTGTTCAATGTTACATGCAGTTATTAGAGGGAAGATAAGCCTTGAGATGGGGCTAAAAATATACCACTCGAACATGGTGACAGCACTTAACCTTTTGTGTGGTGCATAAATCTCATTTCCAATGAATTATCTACAGTGAAGTGGTCAGAAGAAAAAAGCATGATTTGCTAAAGCAGAAATAAACACTGGAAAGGTACAGTAGTTATAGCTTTTAAAATACCCTGCCAATGTGTCCAAAGTCAAAAATACCCGAAGGTGCTAGAATAGTACCCCTGTAGTTCCTAGCACCAGAATGCCTCACTGCTTTCTTTTGCTTGGCTGTAAACCATTCTCTTCCTCCCTCAAGGTTGCTGTTCAAGAAACATCAGGTATGGGTGACCAGCACTAGATATCACTCTAGGTTTATTCTTAGGTTTATTCTTCAAGCTAACTCTGGAAGTTCTAAGAATGTGTCTTGGTCTGAAGTGTTCCTTTTGTAAAACTATATTACCATATGATTGTTTTAGCTATAATATTTAATTATCCATTGCTCAGCAATATCTAGAGGCTTTTAATACATGATGCCCAGTATAATTGTGACAGACAATGGTTTGAATTTTACTGTGTAGTTTGTCTGAGAATTTTGATTATATACATTACACATAAGTATCCTTGGAAGGATTCTGCTGTCACTTGAAGAAGTCTACAGGTGAAGTTCTTCTGATGAGTGGATTTTC
The DNA here is from genome assembly GCF_000001635.26 of Mus musculus. Classification (NCBI taxonomy): domain Eukaryota; kingdom Metazoa; phylum Chordata; class Mammalia; order Rodentia; family Muridae; genus Mus; species Mus musculus. The sequence goes on from NC_000083.6 coordinate 22,011,778, forward strand.
ATGGAGCTTGAGTAGAAGCAAACAATGGAGTAGTCAGTTCCCCGAAATGTTGAAGGAGTTACTAGCTATCATCTTTGTCCATTGCTCTGGTGACATCTCCCAGACCTTTTTTGGAGGCAGTGTTTCATTGGGTGCGGGGGTGGGGGGCGTTGGGGGTCTCTTAGTACTTAGTACTTAGTACTTAGTACTTAGTACTTAGTTCCACACAGGATAGAAGACAGTCTCCTCCTGGCTGACTTCAGATCAAAATGTAGAACTCTTGGATTCTCCAGAATCAAGTTTGCCTGCACAGTGCCATGCTTCCCACTATGACAATAATTCTCTGAACCACTGCAACTGTAAGCCAGCCACCATGAAATGTTTTCCTGTATAAAAGTTACCCAAGTCTTATTGTCCCAGCAAAGAGACACTAAGTAGGTCATGAGTACTATAAGGAAACACACTATTGTAATTTACCTATAAAGACTTGATGACCAACATACTTGAAAATAATTGCTTGCATTCTGAGTAAAGTGTTGTGCTTAGGCATCATCCCTAAATCTTCTTGCTGATGATATCAGTCATAAGGAAAGAATCATGGGCTAAATGATATAGTAAAAGCTATCATATTTCCCTATGATAAGTGAAATATCTATATCATCCTGCACCCCAAAGATCAAGAAATTGTTATGGCTAGAGCAATCTGAAGCTTTCCTGAGTCCCTAATGTATGAAGGGAAAAAGTGGACACCAAGAATATTCTTGGCAGTTTCAAGAATGGTCTGAGCCAAGAGACTTTGAGAATGTGGCTTCTAACTTGGAGAACCAAATGCCATAATGGACTGGGAATAACTGTACCAAAATTACTTTGTGCTTTTCTCTGATGGTATTGAGATATCCTTGTGAACCAGTTTAATTCATTTCATTTTCTTGACATATCCCATTTTTACTTCCAGAAAATGTTTATAAGATGTTATACTTCTTAATAAACTTGCTTGTCAAAAGTTATAGATTGTATAAGATCTCTTTATCCTAATTATTCTACCTTCTTTACTCAGAGCCTCAGGAGAGGCTTCCAACTCAGGAGACATTCAAGGTTGACCTGCTGGTCCAGGATAAAGGAATGCCATAGATAAAATAGTTCAAAGAATGGTATAATAATAATAATTAGAATATGAGAAAGAATGCATGGAAAAAAATTGTACCAGATGTGCCATTCTTGAACAATGCCTAATGAAACCGGGACTATCAATATTTCATTATGGCTAAGAGAGGGATTGTAAAAGTAACTTTTTACTTCCTGGTAATTGTTTTCTTGGAAGCTTTTGCCTCTGTCTGCTAACTTGGGCCTAGACCTGGAAGCTTTTAGACTTCCTTCAATCTCATCTAGGCATAAAATATTTTCAGCCTTCCTGGAAATATTTGAGACTCACTGCTAAATGAGCCCATCCATCCCTGCCCAGTTGTTTATGATTTCTGGTTGGCTGGTTCAACTCTGCTGTTCTGCCTCAAACTCCTCAGCAAGCTGACTGACTTGATCAGGCTTCTCTCAGCTTCCCCTGCTTGCTCTGCTTGGCCTGATACTACCTTGGTCAGTCAGTCTGTCCAAATGGGACGGCTATTAAGTCCTTTCTGATGTCAAAACTGCAATGAGAACTCTGCCAGTCTTCAAGTGTCACTAGTTAATTGGTTCTGAGATAGAAAACAAGCATTTACAACTTACAACACATTCCAAGAGGTTGTAAAACAATTAACCAATGGTCATGAAAAGGACACAAACAATTTATTATATGCAAGTACAGAGGAAGACATATTGACTGGGTTTATTCTGTCTAATACATGAAATAAACTGGTAGAGCATTTGAATCATCTGTTGTTTGCAAATAGGGTTCCCTTTGCTGTTTTGGCAATTCCAGTACTCCTGGAGTTTACATTGATCCATGCTTTCTAACTCCCCATTTCCCCAGTATCCTATTCAAGAGAGTGGCTTTTCCCTTGGGGACTAGGCATCCACAGATAGCTTTGTAGATGACAATTCCTTATGAAATCAGTAGAGATACAATTAAATAAAAATATATATTTTATTGTGTGCCACAGATATGGTTGTATAATCATTAACATTTACTCAATAAACCTTTAACTCCCTATTAATTTTCCATCTGAAATATATACACTATGTAATCTAAATATGGAGAATCAGAAATGTTTCTTCATGTGTTGAGTTCTTACTCTATACTTTAGGTCCATGCAAGTGTACTATCCATCCTGTGAGAGCATATCAGGCCATAGTATTTCGTAGTTAGCAAACTCACTTTAGGCTGAAACAAAATTAGAAAACATCCTTTGAATAATTGTGATCAGTCACCTGTACCAGAAAAAATGCCTCCTTGATTCAAAAGAAGCACTCTTCCAATGCCCCCTTGGCCAAACTGTTCACCTCCCCTAGAACCTCCTGCCACCGTTTATTGATGTTCAGTGCTGTGACTTGGACTTGTAGGAGGACTAGGATTGCCTAGACCCTATTGGCAGTGGCTTGTTCAGAGATCTCCTATTGGAGAAGGACAACAGTCTCATTTGTGAACGTATTTCATACCAATATTAAATGTCTTTTTTACTATAATTTTAGTATAGTATTTTCCTAAAATCATTGGTGCTTCTTGGTTTTTGCTGCTCTCAGTGTTTTTTGAGCACTTTGTTGTTACTTCAGGTTCTGTATCTTTCAGTTAATGTTTCCATTTTCCAAAACAATCACAGGAGGGTTTTGCTTAATATCTCCGGAGAATATTAAACTCCATCTACATTGTATTCTAATTGATATGCCCTTTCATCTTTCTTTGTACCATCTCTCCAAGATTTCCATCACCATAACTTTTGTATAGTTTAAAATCATCTCTGGTATTATCCATCTCTCATAACTGTTGAAGACTTTATAGTTTCTTACAATTTTATAAATTTTAGGAAGATTTTTCTTCTATAAAAATCGCCTGTAAATTCTTGTTACAGATTACTTAAAATCTTTACAGAACACAAATATCCTTTTATGTTTCTTCCTGCTTGAATGAGAACATGTTAGTTATGAGTCCGTATTCATGTCTCATTTATGTATTTTTTCTATCTTTTGTTAATATGAACATTCCATTTCACACACTTTAAAAAATTTGATGTGCTCTAGGTTTGAATATTTGTTCTATTTTTAATAGAACATGATCAGAGGGAAAGCGGAATCTATACCTCCGTCCGCGGTAGCAACTGAAGAACTGCTGGAGACAATCTTTCTGGACTCTGCGCTGGCGGAGGGAGTGCTTGTAGGAGGTTGGCCTGGTGCAGTTTGCACCGTGGGGACGCTGCTGTGCATGGAAGGTGAAGAATGACTACGAGCCAGACGTGCACCGTGTCCCCCCTCCCCCTCCATGTTAGGAGTTCGTTTCAAGTAGGCTCATCGTCTTCTCTTAATGCTTTCTAAAGAAGTACCGGGCAACTTTTTTAGTGAGAGGTGGACGTAAAACTTGTTTCTAGCAGTGTCCGGAAAACATCTGCTTTTGAACTGAAGTTTGTCAGACTTGAAAATCATTTTAATGGTTTTTGTGCTGCAAAACTGAACGCGAAAGTCTGGGGTTCGTTTTTTTGACTCCTGGCAAAGCCTAAATGCATTTAAAGTATTCTGAGGATGATCTGGAGGATGTTTTGTGTTTTGACCTTAAAGTATGCAGGACTTAGATAAATCTTAGATAACCTTGAGAACTGCTGCATCTGGGGAGTAGGGCCTTTCAGAGATAAAGGATGCTGGGAGAAGTTGCCAGAGTATCACTGGGCTAGGGAGCCCGTGCTAGTTTCACAATTCCTGGGAACTGGGACTGACCTTCTACTTACCCTCTTAAACTTTTTTCAAGCTAACTTTTTGGTATGTGGCTCCAGCCAAAGCTCAAAAATTATGCTCTTTTGACACATGGATGCTTTTTTGATATTTGGGGTTTCCTTGCAGTCTAGACATCCAGCTAGCAACACCATATCTCTTGCGACTTTCACAATTAATCCTGTGTTTCAGTTAGCTTGTTTTCATCTAGATGTGGCCTTGACTGGGAAATAATATTTTTTGAAGTGAATAGAGAGTGTGTCAAGAAAATTAAAAACCTTGGATATTACAACCTTGGCTTTCCTTTGGATGACTCCAGGGACATGTGAAAATAACATGAGGGTTGAAAATGACTGAAATGTGAAAGTAAGTGGCTGCTGCCCTCAGGGTTGGGAAGTGGACATCTTACAGAAGATAACACTGAAATGAAGCTTTGAACCAGAAGAAAAGATGTTTGGTTTTCACAAGCCAAAGATGACCGAAGTATAGAGGGCTGCTGTATATGCAGAGTCCTCCAGCTCCCGGTTCACGGACAGTAAACATTACGAAAAGGACTTTCAGAGCTGTTTTGGGTTGCATGAGACTCGCTCAGGAGACATCTGTAATGCCTGTGTGCTGTTTGTGAAAAGATGGAAGAAGTTGCCGGCAGGATCAACAAAACAAAACAAAACAAAACAAAACAAAAACTGGAATCACGTGGTAAATGCAAGAGCAGGCCCTAGTCTAAAGGCAACATTGAAACCAAAGGAAGTGAAAACTCTATCTGGAAACAGGATGAAAAGCAACCAGATCAGCAAACTGCAGAAGGAATTTAAACGCCACAACTCTGATGCTCACAGCACCACCTCAAGTGCCTCTCCAGGCCAGTCCCCATGCTACAGTAACCAGTCAGATGAGGGCTCAGATACAGAGATGGCTTCCAGCTCTAATAGAACTCCGTTTTTTTTCCTTCTTAAATCTTACCTACTGGAAAAGACAGAAAATATGTTGTGGGATCATCTATAAGGGCCGTATTGGGGAAGTCCTCATTGACACTCATCTCTTCAAGCCTTGCTGCAGCAGTAAGAAAGCAGCTGCCGAGAAACCCTAGAAGCAGGAGCCGGCACCTCTGCCCATCTCCACTTAGGAGTGGTGACTGAGGTTCATTTAGAAGGGAGCAAAGAGGGTTTTAAACGTTGAAAAGACCACAAAACAAACTGACCCTCCTATTTTTAACTTGGATACCTGCTATTCTGCCAAAACACATTTTCTAGAATAGTTTTTAATGGGTTACTGTCCTTACCCTTCATCCAACAAACTCTGAAGCCAGTCTCTAGCTTACTGCAAGAAAAAGAAGTGTACATAATATTTAAGATGCTGAGTATTTCATAGGAAAGCTGAATGCTCCTGTAAAGTGCTCTTTAAGTCTTTTTTTTTTTTAAATTCCCTCTAATGAATGGAATTAGGGGAATTTCAGGGGACACAGATGGGATTTGTTGTGTGATAAACCATATGTAGTTTAGTCTTTCTGTGGAGAGGCAGTGGTTGGGGCATTTTTAAATGGCTGGCTACACTTGTTTTCCCTCATGATAATTTGTCATAACTCAGTAGCATGACCTGCCCCTAGAAGGTAGTTAAAATTTGTAAATGCTAAGGCGTTGCCAGGTCCTGATGAGTCAGACCTGTACTACTGATTATTAAGCAGGACAGACTGAGCTTTCTGCAAATAGCTTGAAGGAAGAAACAGTTTCTGAACACACAAGTAGCACCGTGAAGAAACAGTTTCTGAACACACAAGTAGCACCGTGTCGCCTCCCTTTATCTTCATATTCATAAAAGACTTTATGTGGATGTTGTAAAACAGAACCAGATCTCCTTCTGGGGAAGGCCTTGCCTCTAGGATGGACAGGGTAGACTAGGGATAGTCCCAAAGCATCAGCACAAAGTAGAGAGCACATGGTTAGAAACCACTTCATCAGAATGTGAGTCCTGGGGATGCATGTGCACAGTTGATGCTGCTTGGGACACGTTTCTTAGAGGGCTTACAGTATGTAAATAATTGACATTGGTGTTAACACGACTGTCGGGGATTCACTGAAATCCACATGATTCAGTTCTAGCTCTGGATTACCTCAGTTGACCTTTGTGGAGGTTTTATCTATAGAGCAGTTCTTTGCCTTGTCATAGACCTTATTAAGGTTTGGGGGTTTGTTCCTTCGTTGTTTTCCTCTCACTATTTAAAGTTGACTAGAAGAGAAGAGTTGTGTGTTGAGGCTAAGTTGGTGGGTTGGGTTGGCTTCTTAACATCAAGAAACTGAATGGAGCTCCACACCTCTAGATCTCAATGATTCGGTTGGCTTCTCGGTGGAACCCAACTGAAGTTGTCTAATTGCCTCTTCTCAGAGTTCAGGAAAAACAGTAGTGCCACTTGAGACCTCGTAGAGGAGGTGTACGTGGCTGCCTTAGTATTCTGTTCCTCGTGATTATTTTAGAAACTGGATTTTAAAAAGTCTTTTAGAGTTTCACAACAAGGAGAAGCCACAGTTTGTGGCATCCTATAGTTTTACATTGTGTATTTCTTCCTTTTAGGAAAAACCTACCTAGTACAAGCTACCACATGCACAGACAGCCCAGTGAGTGGGCCATTTCTCCACAACCCTGGTGTAATACAGAATCCAGCCATTACCATTCTCCTGCGTTACTTTGACATGGGATTTTTTTTGTATATTTTGGCTGCAGTATTGGTGGTAGAATATACTTTGATGGATCATCTCTACTTCTGTATTTATTTATTTATTTGTTTGTTTATTACTAGACCTCAACCACAGCCTTCTCCCCCTCCACTCTCAGCCTGTAGGATGTACTGTATGTAGTCATGCACTTTGTATTAATATATTAGAAATCTACAGATATGTTTTGTACTTTTTATACTGTTGTATACTTATAATCAAAACTTTAGGGTATTGAATAAATTTAGTCTTATTAGAAAAATAAAAATAAAATAAAAAGACATGATCAAACTGGAGGCTGCTGGTTGAAGTTTGAGAAGATTGGGGATATTCTGCTATTGTGTGCATGGTTCTCTGGAGGCCTGCTAGGCATTATTGGTTTTCTATGCTGTTCATGGCCCTCTTTCTCAATGGTGCATGTGATGGTTTTATATGTTTGTCCCAAGGAGTGGAACCAGTCGAAGTTGTGGCCCTGTTGGGGTATGTGTGTTTCTGTGGGTGTGGGCCTTAAGACCCTCATTCTAGCTGCCTGGAATGAAGTATTCTGTTAGCAACCTTCAGATAAAGATGTAGAACTCTCAACCTTAATGTTATTTTTGACATGTTTACTGGCTATGGACCACCAGAGGGCAATGAAGTAGCCAGAAAAAGAGCAGGATATAGAGCTGTAATGTACATACTGTTTATTAATTTTTTTCTTCGGCCTAGGAAAGCCCATGAACTCTGGGCTTTGGTGTCCTGTGGGGCATTGGGCTATGCAAAGACAGTCTGGTCTCCAGTTGAGCTGAGGTGAACACTACGACCCAGTGTTGATAATTCACCTACATGGGATGCTTGAAGGAGTTCTCTCATGTCTCCTGGAACTCTGGCTCCTGTCAAAGTGACCACCCCCTCAACCCCCACAAGAGAAGCATGGTTAGTAGTCACATAGGCAATGTCCCAAGCTTCTCACCTTCAAGCTAAATTTCTCCCCAGTTATGTAGTAACAGTAAGATAAAGCAACCCACTATAATAGGGGCTGTTTGGCCCCTCCTCATGCTCTTACTCTCTCACTCCTCTTGCTCTCTTGCTCTCTCTTTCTGTCTAGCTTATCTTCTCTCTCCCTCTCCCTCTCCCTCCCCCTCCCCCCCCTTCCCCTCCCCTTCCCTTTCCCCTCTCCCTCTCTCCTTTCCCCATTCTTTTCTCTTGGCCATGGCCAGTCTCTCTCTCTCTCTCTCTCTCTCTCTCTCTCTCTCTCTCTCTCTCTCTCTCTCTCTCTCTCTCCACCTTTCCTCTTTCTCCCTTCATTTCTACAATTAAGCTCTAAAACCATAGACAGCCTCTGCTCATCAAGGCCTGCTGCACAGACCCTTGACTGTATGGGAATCTCTCTCCCTAACCTTCTCTCCCATAACCCTGGGGCACAGTGTGTTGCTCCAGAGCTTCCTGGTCCGGGGCTGCCCCTTGTCCACCTCCTGTCGAGTGGGGTCAGTGGCTTAGATCCCCACCCGTGGCTGACTGAAAAGCATCTAGCAGCCCTCCTACATCTGCCTGCTCAGAGTATAGGGGGAACTCTAGCTGGATGTGGGCTATCGTCCCTCCCTGTTCCTTCCCCCAACCCCTTTTAGTTCCCACAGTGCCCCTGCCCTCCATTCTTTTGTCAGTGGCAGTTAACTCCCCATACTACCCTGTTCTCTCCTTTTTCAATGTGAGTTTCGGTTGCCATTCATGGACTTAGTCACTACTACATGAGGATTAGAAGGCATCTGGCCCATGGAGGATGAGGGAACCTGATGAGGGAACCAGTCACCATTTGGATAACTGTGGTAAATACCACCACTTTTAATGCTGGTACTCTGATAACCCAGACTCACTTATAACCCCTACACAGGGAAAGGGATTTTGGTATTACAGCTGTCATCATTGTGGCCATCATTGCAAGCATTGCCAGGGTGACAACAGCTGCTGTTGCCTTGACACAGACAGCCACTATGGTGGAGACTGTCAATGCTGTTGTAGTCTCTAAGCCAGCTGAGGCACCACAGGTGTAGGAGGTACTAAATCAACATCTTTATTAAGCCATCCACAATTTACAACAACAGACTGACTTACTGGCAGAAGAGTTGGACCTTGTTAGGGACATGTCTCTATTGGCATGGGAACCATTTCACTTAATTTGCCTAGCACCTTACCAGGTACATTACACCACTTAAGCCCAACAACATTTGGCTCAATATCTTGAAGGTACCTGGCCAGACAAATTCCTTAATGATTCTGTACCCTTAAGGGAGCATATAGTCAACCTCAATGCAACTAGGGTATCTGTGCTTTCCCTAGTTGCGGTATTCTTGGGAAAAGTGTGGAGCAATATTAAGAGGCTCTTTTACTCCTTATAACCGGATAGCCTCTTAAACCATGATGGGAGGAATTGTCACACTAATAATTATTTTGTTGAAGTGTCTTGCACCACATAACTCTAAGCAGCACTTCATAAATAAGTTGACTCTCCAGGTGCTGATGGCTCTCAAAAGTCCTTATTATACCCCCCCTCCCAAGGAAGTGATCAAAGCTTGGAAGGCAGAGATCCATGAGACCACCATGTAAGATGTTCCTCGTCCCCTTGTGTGACATGCTTCTAGAGTGATATCTCTTTGAGGACTGGTAGTCAATGACAGGTAAGATCCTGGAAGACAGGACAACTGACAGCACAGTCCAGTATACTGGGAATCCTCCAAGGTGGGGTCAACAATCTTGAGGCAATGGCAGCACCCTGGCTGGAACTAGATTGCCAAAATCTAAAAACAAAAGGATTTCCAATGTAGCAGGAACTGCAGGGCCAACTCTATATAAAGGCCAGGGGCCATGCAACTGTAAAGAATCACCTATAGGAGGACCTAATTGAGGACTGCCTGAGAGAGCAATGATTGCTGGCCCAGACAATATCAGTCCACCTGGAATTGCAGTTTAGAAGAGATGCTTTCTTGGGACCAATGGAACACTGTGGGAATATTAATGGAGCTTGAAGCAGCTTGCTGCAGCATTTCTCACCTGTTCCCAGAGTCTGTGTTGTTTATTCTGAGCCACAGCACTTTCAACCTAAGGGCAGGTAGGGCCAGTCAGCAAGTAGTCCAGGGCACAGGCAGCACAACAGGACATGAAAAACACCACTAGTTTGGCTGGCTTCACGACCCTCCAGACTGGTAGTCATACAGGGGGAACTTCTGAGGCAACACACTGAAATGTAGTACCAGGAAAATGTTAGTGATCCTGAAGGAAAAAAAAAAAAAAAAAAAAACCAGACAGGAGCCAATCAGATGCAACTCAGGCAGGGTCTTTATTCTATTTAAGATAGCTCCCCCCCCCCCTACACACACACACACACATACACAAAGCACACTGCTGTCATGCAGGACAGTTTTGCTGGTGGGATAGACCCAAATATCTATCGGACCAAGGCTTTATAGTAAGCAACAAGATGGTGATAATTGTTCAGGCATCTAATGGAAAGCTACTGTGGCCTTTAACATAATTGGCTGGTGCTGACAGTCATATAAGAAACTTAATTTCTGCTCCCCTCTGCATTGATTGTTGTTAAGCAGGTTGTTAGCTTATAATGTGAGGGTTCTGGTTTGTTGAGAGAATACCTGGAGACACTCGTCTTGTTGAGGATGTAACCTGGAAATGCTTTTGTTCTTGGGGATTAGCCTAGAGACTGGAGTTAGGCTCAGGTTTTGTTGGGGGTGGGAGCTTGGAAACTAATGTTAGGTACCAGCCTGTTAGTTTACCAGAGTTCAAACTTAGGTCAGGTTCTCTAAAGTGGAGTGTATGTTTAAAGATTTGGCCTCTCAAGAAATAATGGATTGTGGGGAATTGCAGGGTGGTATCCAGTTGAGCTGAGGTCTGAACCCCGAGGTCATAATTCACCTTCATGACACGGTAGGCATTCCCTCATACTCCTGGAGCTCTGAACCCTGCCTAAGTTACCCACCCCACAGCCCCCACAAGAGAAGCATGGTCAGTAGTCATGTAGGCAATGACCCAACCTTCTGACCTTCAGGCTAACCTCCTTCCCATTTACCTAGAAATGGTAAAGACCATAAAAAGGGCTGTTCAGTCCTACCTTACTCTCTTACCTCTTATGCTCTTTCTGGTCTCCTTCTTTCCTCTCACTGTCACTCTCCCTCCCCTCTCTTTGTCTTCTCTCCTCTCTCCTTTCTCTTTGTCCTCTCCTCCCCTCTCTCCTACTTACTCACCTTCTCTCTATCCCTCTCTCTCTCTCTCTCTCTCTCTCTCTCTCTCTCTCTCTCTCTCTCTTTCTCCCTGCGTTTCTATAATAAAGCTCTTAAACCATAGAGAGTCTCTGCTCCATCAAGATCTGCTGCACACTCACTCTGATCAGTGTTGGGAACCTCTTCCCTCATCCCTCTCTCCTATAACCCTGGTGGCTTTAGCATGGTAGCTCTGGGGATCCCCAGGTAGGGTTGTCTCTTGGACACCCCCTGAAGAGTGGGATACAGGAATTCCCACACAGGGATGAGTGGAAAGGGTATATAGCAGCCCTCCCATGCCTGACTGACTAGAGAATAGGGACTGACTCTGACAGGGCGTGGCCCTTTTTCCTTCCCCCACTTCCCCAGGGCCCCCCCCTTTTTTTGTTCCCAACAATGGCAGAAATTAAATTCGAGGATCTTTGCAATTGCCACAATGTCTAAGGAGAACCATGTTTTCAAACAATAGATGAGGCAAATCCTCTACTATAGCATTCTCATGTAAAGCTGAGCATCCTGTAAACAGTTTTCATAGCTGATCTGGTTTGCATACCTGTCACACGAATGCCATTGCACAACTAATTCCCTGAAAGCTGTGCTGGCATGCAAAAACCCTGTATGAGATTAACGCAGTTCAAAGCTCAGCATGGGAGAAAGGGATCATCAGACCACTACATGTTATCAACAGCTCTTGGCTTTGGAAGAAGGAAAGGAAGTTCTTTTCAGAGATGTACTCATGTACATCCACCTAGTATGTGGATTTAGTACTTTAAAAATTGTGAATATGGAGATGTGAGGAAGCATTATGGGAGTGAGTATATGGATCTGAGGAAGATGCAGTGTATTTGATCAAAGACAGGATATATACATAAATGAGTATCCACAGACCATAAAAACCAATACTTATTTATTTCTTCAGTTTGGACACTTGAAATCACTTATCCAGACTTTACACTTACCCTCACACTAGCAGAGATACCTTCAAATTTTTCCTCGTACTTGTTACCTTGAATCATTATGTATCCTTCCCACTCTGTCTCGGGCTGCCCTGGATCCTCTCTGCATAGCCTCCCCACATACTCTTTGCCAGCCTAGGGATGCTGTACCCTCATGTCTGAACCCCACCCTGGGTTCAGAACCCTTCAAATAAAGGTTATATAGACTATATTTTCCCATTGGTATACCATCACCCCCTTCTCTTCTTGCCTGCACACTCCCTTCCCCTGGGCTAAAAACAGAAAAAAAAGAGAACAAATATCTTAACATTTAATGCCCAGAATCCACTGTACCCCTACCCCCATAAAAAATAACCCTAAAACTACGAAAAAATAATTTGGCTCAAAGAACAAACTTCATCTGTGTCTCCTAAGAAGGGAAATTTATGTAATTCTCAATGTATGGAACTACAAAACCAGAGACATGTTCCAGAAGGAAAAAGCTTCTACAGCATGTGAATCAACTCAAAATAAGATAGAAACAAAATAATTTGGGACAAAAAACAGAACAAATATCTGCAGGAGACATCTTGGATCCCAGACTCCACCAAGACTACTCTGCACAGGTGAGAGTGTGGACTATAGAAGCTAACAGCTTCTGGGACAGGTCCTGTTTCGGGCCTTCATCTTCTGCCAGGAGGCAAGTCTGATATCTGTGCAACTTCCCTAAAAGAGGAGAGCCTGCCTGCAGAGAGTGCTCTGACCAATGAAACTCAGGAGAGAGCTAGTCTCCCCTGTCTGCTGGTAGAGAATAACAGAATCACGAGAGGAACAAGCTCTAACCAGAGACAACTATAACAACTGACTCCAGAGTTTACCAGATGGCGAAAGTCAGACATAAGAATCTTACTAACAAAAACCAAGACCACTCACCATCATCAGAACCCAGTACTCCCACCTCAGCCAGTCCAGGGCACCCCAATCCACCTGAAAACCTAGACCCGGATTTAAAGGCATATCTCATGATGATGGTAGAAGACATCAAGAAGGTCTTTAATAACTCACTTAAAGAAATACAGGAGAACACTGCTAAAGAGCTGCAAGCCCTTATAGAAAAACAGGAAAACACATCCAAACAGGTGATGGAAATGAACAAAACCATACTAGACCTAAAAGTGGGAAGTAGACCCAATAAAGAAAACGCAAAATGAGGCAACGCTGGAGATAGAAAACCTAGGAAAGAAATCTGGAACCATAAATGCGAGTATCAGCAACAGAATACAAGAGATGGAAGAGAGAATCTCAGGTGCAGAAGATTCCATAGAGAACATCAGCACAACAATCAAAGAAAATGCAAAATGCAAAATGCAAAAAGATCCTAACTCAAAACATCCACGAAATCCAGGACACAATGAGAAGACCAAACCTAGAGATACTAGGAGTAGATGAGAATTAAGATTTACAACTCAAACGGCCAGCAAATATCTTCAACAAAATTATAGAAGAAAACTTCCCAAACCTAAAGAAAGAGATGCCCATGAACATACAAGAAGCCTACAGAACTCCAAATAGACTGGACCAGAAAAGAAATTCCTCCTGACACATAATAATCAGAACAACAAATGCACTAAATAAAGAGAGAATATTAAAAGCAGTAAGGGAAAAGGGTCAAGTAACATATAAAGGCAAATCTATCAGAATTACACCAGATTTTTCACCAGAGACAATGAAAGCCAAAAGAGCCTGGACAGATGTTATACAGACACTAAGAGAACACAAATGCCAGCCCAGGCTACTATGCCCAGCCAAACTTTCAATTTCTGTAGATGGAGAAACCAAAGTATTCCATGAGGGAAACAAATTCACACATTATCTTTCCACAAATCCAGCCCTTCAAAGGATAATAACAGAAAAAAACCAATACAAGGACAGAAACCATGTCCTATAAAAAACAAGAAAGTAATCCTTCAACTAACCTAAAAGAAGACGGCCACAAGAACAGAATGCCAGCTCTAACAACAAAAATAATAGGAAGCAACAATTACTTTTCCTTAATATCTCTTAATATCAATGGAATCAACTCCCCAATAAAAAGACATAGACTAACAGACTGGCTACACAAACAGGACCCAACATTCTGCTGCTTACAGGAAACCCATCTCAGAGAAAAAGACAGACACTACCTCAGAATGAAAGGCTGGATAACAATTTTCCAAGTAAATGGTCTAAGGAAAAAGCTGGAGTAGCGATTCTAATATCTAATAAAGTCGACTTCCAACCCAAAGTCATCAAAAAAGACAAGGAGGGCCTTCATACTCATCAAAGGTAAAATCTTCCAAGAGGAACTCTCAATTCTGAATATGCTCCAAATACGAGGGTAGCCACATTCATTAAAGAAACTTTAGTAAAGCTCAAAGCACACATTGCACCTCACACTATAATAGTGGGAGACTTCAACACACCACTTTCACCAATGGACAGATCATGGAAACAGAAACAAAACAGCGACACAGTGAAACTAACAAGTTATGAAACAAATGGATCTAACAGATATCTACAGAACATTTTATCCTAAAACAAAAGGATATACCTTCTTCTCAGCACCTCACGGGACTTTCTCCAAAATTGAACATATAATTGGTCACAAAACAGGCCTCAACAGATACAAAAATATTGAAAGTGTCCCATGCATCCTATCAGATCCCCATGGACTAAGGCTGATCTTCAATAACAAAATAATTAATAGAAAGCTAACATTCACGTGGAAACTGAACAACACTCTTCTCAATGATACCTTGGTCAAGGAAGGAATAAAGAAAGAAATTAAGGACTTTTTGGAGTTTAATGAAAATGAAGCCAGAACATACCCAAACTTATGGGACACAATGAAAGCATTTCTAAGAGGAAAACTCATAGCTCTGAATGCCTCCAAAAAGAAACTAGAGAGAGCACACATTAGCAGCTTGACAACACACCTAAAAGCTCTAGAACAAAAGGAAGCAAATTCACCCAAGAGGAATAGAAGGCAGGAAATAATCAAACTCAGGGGCGAAATCAACCAAGTGGAAACAAGAAGAACTATTCAAAGAATCAACCAAATGAGGAGCTGGTTCTTTGAGAAAATCAACAAGATAGATAAACCCTTAGTGAGACTCACTAGAGGGCACAGGGAAAGCATCCTAATTCACAAAATTAGATATGAAAAGGGAGACATAACAACAGATCCTGAAGAAATCCAAAACACCATCAGATCCTTCTACAAAAGGCTATACTCAACAAAACTGGAGAACCTGGATGAAATGGGCAAGTTTCTAGACAGATACCAGGTACCATAGTTAAGTCAAGATCGGGTTAATTATATAAACAGTCCTATATCCCCTAAAGAAATAGAAGCAGTCATTAATAGTCTCCTAACCAAAAAAAAAGCCCAGGACCAGATGGGTTTAGTGCAGAGTTCTATTGGACCTTCAAAGAAGATCTAATCCCAGTTCTGCACAAACTATTCCACAAAATAGAAACAGAAGGTACTGTACCCAACTCATTCTATGAAGCCACAATTACTCTGATACCTAAACCACAAAAAAGACCCAACAAAGATAGAGAACTTCAGACCAATTTCCCTTATGAATATCAATGCAAAAATACTCAATAAAGTTCTCGATAACCGAATCCAGAACACATCAAAACAATCATCCATCCTGACCAGGTAGGTTTCATCCCAGGGATGCAGGGATGGTTCAATATATTGAAATCCATCAACGTAATCCAGTATATAAACAAACTCAAAGACAAAAACCACATGATCATCTCGTTAGATACGGAGAAAGCATTTGACAAAATCCTACACCCATTCATGATAAAAGTCTTGGAAAGATCAAAATTCCAACTCAATTCTTCAACGAATTAGAAAGGGCAATCTGCAGATTCATCTGGAATAACAAAAAACCCAAGATAGCAAAAACTCTTCTCAAGTATAAAAGAACCTCTGGTGGAATCGCCATGCCTGATCTAAAGCTGTACTACAGAGCAATTTTGATAAAAACTGCATGGTACTGGTATACTGACAGACAAGTAGACCAATGGAATAGAATTGAAGACCCAGAAATAAACCCACACACCTATGGTCACTTGATCTTTGACAAGGGAGCAAAAACCATCCAGTGGAAATAAGACAGTATTTTCAACAAATGGTGCTGGCACAACTGGCGGTTATCATGTAGAAGAATGCGAATTGATCCCATTCCTATCTCCTTGTACTAAGGTCAAATCTAAGTGGATTAAGGAACTCCACATAAAACCAGAGACACTGAAACTTATAGAGGAGAAAGTAGGGAAAAGCCTGGAAGATATGGGTACAGGGGGAAAATTCCTGAATAGAACAGCAATGGCTTTGGCTGGTAAGATCAAGAATTGACAAATGGGGCCTCATAAAATTTCAAAGCTTCTGCAAGGCAAAAGACACCGTCAATAAGACAAAAAGGCCACCAATAGATTGGGAAAGGATCTTTACCTATCCTAAATCAGATAGGGGACTAATATCCAATATAAATAAAGAACTCAAGAAGGTGGACTCCAGAAAATCAAATAACCCCATTAAAAAATGGGGCTCAGAGCTAAACAAAGAATTCTCACCTGAGGAATACCAAATGACTGAGAAGCACTTGAAAAACTTTTCAACATCCTTAATCATCAGAGAAATGCAAATCAAAACACCCCTGAGATTCCACCTATCACCAGTCAGAATGGCTAAGATCAAAAATTCAGGTGGGCTTTCCTTTAGCCTTTCCACCCAGACTATGAAGTTCTTTTGGGGAGACTGTCATGGCTGTCTTCATTCTGGCAGGCACAGTCTGTGGATGAGTATCTAAGCTATTGGAGAGTGGACCCCACTGAGGAATTAGTGACCTTGAGTCATTTTTAGACCCAGGGCCTATGCCATTTGTTTGGTAGCATGTAGTATCTGCTCAAAATGTAAGCAGACACTCTCCATCCTATAGTACCATCTTGGAGTGTGGGCAGACTCTCTCCATGCCAACAGCTGTCTGGCACTCACAAATGTCATTTTCATGCTTTACACCTGGCATTTTTAATTTTTCTTTTAAAAGGCAGTGATGCAATGTTACTAATTACTCTGTATTTATCCCCTGGGCTCACACATGGCTGAGACTCTATGAGGCCTAAAATTTGAGCTAGAGCTCAGCAACTTGAGAGAAGACTATCTAAAAAGAGACCTCAGCTCTCAGATGGGAAAGCCAGGGATGGGCCTGGTGTGGGAACTGGATCTTCAGTGAAATATGCTTCTTGTCATTGCTTTAATGTGTGTGTGTGTGTGTGTGTGTGTGTGTGTGTGTGTGTGTGTGTGTGTGCTCACCAACACTTCAGACATAACCTGGTTTCTCTTCTCCCTGAGTAGGCTGTTTGCTCACTGAGGTTGGTGGTGAGCCTGGATGGGGCCTTAGCACAGCTTTTCCCCAGATTCCTTGAACCTAAGATGATAGGGGAGGCAGTTGCCTGGTGGGGAGACTCCTCTTGGATCAGGAGCTTGACTGGGCCCACTACTGGAAGAGTAGCTGGATTGTTGGTCACAAGGACAGGGAGGACACGGCTACCTCAGGAGACATAGTGAGGTCCAGGATCTGCACATATATTGTAGAGCCATACATAAGCCCTGTCTGTTCCCAGCTCTATGTCCCAGTCAGGTTAAAGCTCCATTCCCATTCTTCCAACTGTGATAGGGATGGAGACCATGGGGTTAACACAGGTCATGAGTGGCTTGCAAGAGTCAGCATGGTGCCAGGCACACAGGACCAAAGATGTGGTTATAGTACTAATCCTCTTTAGGAAGCAGGTGTTCCAAGCTGGGCATAAGTGACAAGAAGCCTCATATCCCAGAGAAAGGGTGGCAAGCCCCCAGACTCCTCTCTGTAGAACTACGGGTAGCTGTTACAGCTAAGTGAGCCTATACAATAAAGAGGGCAATCTATTTCACTTGTCTCAGAGTCCAGCCTGTGTGCATTTTCAACATGGATGCCAGGGCCATTAAGGCCACCTCCATTGTGACAGGCCTGGAAGAGGTCCAATAGATTTACCTGCTGTTGGTATTGTGTGTAGCTGAAGAGACCACATTGACAGGAAACACTTTTGGTATCATAACTCTAATTCTGGTTCTCAGATGGTCTGTGTTGTACCTTAGCTTTACCAAGCTGGCACAGAAGCCTGGATACACATCCTCCAGACCTGTGGGGACAGCAGTGACCTGGCTGCCTATCATTAGCTGAGGGTTTGATCTTTCCTGTATCCTATCACTCAGGATGATTTCAACAGGATGCGAACCAGCAGCATTGAGCCTGAGACAAAAGGGGAATCTGGAGTGGGACTACCTGAATGAGGGATGGTAGGACTACCAGAACATTCAGGAAGTCTCCCACATGATCATGAATACCTTCCCTGGCAGGGACAATAGGAGCTATTAAAGGATCAGGCCCGGAGATTCAGCTTAGGACCCCAAGTACCCTCATGGATGGAACCAGGATAGAGCTGGACATCACCAGATGCTGACCCCTGTGTCTGACCAGTGGTACTGGCTTAACAACACATCAGTGGGATGCAGGAGAAGGAGTAAGATTAAGATAAGACTAGAGATAGGGTGGCTCCCTGCTCCTTAATTGTCTCTTTCCCTGATGGGCCCTGACCATGGCCAAGATGAAGCCCCCAGGGACTGGATCTGTGAAAAGATCCACATGTTAATTTAGCCTTCCTTCATCAGACACTGACATCAGGGCAGGTAAGGCAGAGCTTGGGTCTCTGCCATGGTGCCTTATGTCCAGAGCAGAGCCACAGTGTCCTGAGCAGCAAAGCACACTAGATTATGACTGTGTCTCCCAGTTCTGCTCCCAGTGTGTGACACAGCTGTGTTCCTCCACATCACCAGGAAAGCAAGCAGCATTCAAGTGGTGGTCTGCGAACAGAGTGGTGCATGTTCCTGTGACTGGAGGATGATCCTTGGCTAGGTGGCAGCAGCTTAGATAACTAGCAACCGGCCCTAATGGGCTCTAAACCAAACAGGGCCTAAACCCTAACTAGCAAGCCTATTAATGAGTCTGCATGCATGGATGTGCAGGGTAATGGCACGTTACAATGCCCTCTGGCTAGAGAAAGGCCAGCCTGCTCCTTGCTTTCATTGCTGTGTCTTTCCTGAACTTCAGAGTTAGGTCACAGGAAAAGGGAATTGAGGTACTGAGGAAAGGAAACAGTTTGGGAAATTGAGAGGAGCAATTTTCTGAGAGGAGTCACAACTGCTGGCTCTAGGGAACATTTGGTTTAAATCTCGGGAAAATGCTTCTGGCCTCCTAACCTGTTCCAGAGAGGGGAGGTATGTGTTCTAGGAATTATTGCCAGTCTGTGGCCTGTGTGGGGATGAAGGGAGGTGTGTGACATGGGATCTCTACCCCTTCATGATGTCTGCAGGAGCCAGAGTCAAAATAGAGGATGGTAGATATGGAGAGATAACCAACCACTAAGTCAGTCGGTAAGTGATAATAAACAGCTGGATCATAGCAGCTAACCCATGACGGCCCCATTGGTTCTGTAGTTTCTACATTATTGTTCTTACACAGCTAATAGGCTGATCAATAAGTGGATCTGATCCAACCTCCCATATCAAAACATTATAGTTTCAATAGGCAAACAACAGGTAAAAAAATATAGAACTGTTAGACACTTTGTGATCTTTCTGTGAGGTCTTCTGCATCAGTGTGCCATCACACCCACAACATCCACACACAGCACTCACACCCACCACACCTACCACACACACACACACACACACACACACACACACACAGCACTCATACCCACTGCACTCACACCCACTACACTCACACACAGTCCTCACACCCACAGCACTCACACCCTCAGGGCAGGTGCTCAAGAGCCAGAGTAGACTGAAGGAGAGGTGGATTGTAGCTATGCCACTCTGGAACTGTCCACACCTCCCTGACCAGGATGACCAGCATGCCCCAGGCCCTAAATTTCTAATCCCAGGCTGAGTGGCCTTGAACTTCCACACCCCTCCTGCCCTCCCGCCCCCTTCCCACAACTCTCCATGGCCTTTCCCAAGACACAGCTGTATCAGAGGAGTGATGTTGCCTTCAGTGGCCCCTAGGATTGATCCTCTTGGAAAAGATGTAGAGGTTTAGCTGGTGAGTAGCTGGCCCCACTGCCCACTGACATTCACATCCTACAAAAGGGGTGTCTTCCTTCTCCTACCTTAGTGTTACTGCCTTAGGCCCTGTTCACACACACCCCCCAACCCTGCCCACAGGCTGGGACTTGAAAGCCCAGATGCCTAAAGGACAAAGGTCCCCACCTCAGGGAATTACATTGGAACAAAGTCTGTTCAGCAGGCCTTCAGTACTCTGTAACCTTGACTTCTGGTTTCTGCTTAGAGGCCTGAACCATTGGCCAACCCTACCCCGAGTGTCTGCTGCTGACTTCAGGAAGGTACCAATGGGATGCAACTAAACCCAGCTGCACAGGACACTCTAGAGTTCCATAGGTATAGACACAAAAGTAGGTCAGGACAGAGCCTAGGCCAAGAATGTTGCAGGGAGCCACACGGAGGGTGAGCAGGTAAGGATCAAAGAAGAGCCAATAGCTCACAGCCTTGTAGCTGGTAGCTAGAATCTGCTTCTGTATGCTGGTTGGGGCTGTGTGCAGACAAATGATTCAGGGGACTTGGTCACATGTCCCTGAAAGTCAGCTTCTCCACATAGCACTTGAGGCTCCAAGATTAGTGCTTCATCTTCAACCTGATTTTGAGGTCTGAACCCTTCATAGATGGTCCCAGGGTAGTGCTCTTTTTGCAAGAAAGAATTAATAGGACAAATGCTGTCTTTCTGAAGATAAATGAAGGCAAGATTAAACACCACCAAGCCCCAGCCTCTAAAATGTGGGTAAATAGGCACCAGACTCAGAGTGACCATGTCTTCTGTTTCATGGTGCTGGGCATCAAATGCTGGACCATACCTGTGCTGAGCAAGTAGTGCCACTGAGCTACTTGCCAAGCCTGACAGCACCCTTATGATGGTCAGCAGCTCGTAAGCAATGGCTTAATTTATTGCTCATTTCTGTGCTGCCTTCTGGCCCTAATTTCCTCCTGGTGTGGCCAATGTAGTTTCTTTCTAGAAAGTTTTAAAGTTTTCTTTTCCCCAAAGCTTGTTGATTTGGAGGCTGGTTCTTTTGTGTCCTGACCCTATATGACCCCAATACCATATGTTCTGGCTTAGGGGCAGTTGGCACATTGCCATCATGACATGAGGTCTACACTCGTCTATCCATTCCAGAGTGCAATGAGCCAAGGTGCCAAGTTCCAGCAAGCTTGCTGCCCTCAGTGAGCCAAAACACATTCAGCTGATGACCATCTCTCATATCCCTGAGCTAAGGAGAACTCCATCACAGGTCCTGAGATGGATCCTATCTGTGGCAGGCCCATAGTGCCACTGATCTCCACACATGTGATGCTATAAAGTGAAAGGGGAGAAGATCTCAATGACACATGGCAAATGTCTTCGTCATCATGTTTTCAAAATTGCAACCATGTCAATGTACTATTGGAACCCCAAAGCTTCATCTCTATTGGTGCTGAAATAGTTGTCCTGCCTGTCCCCAGCCTCATGGCTTTTGGGTGGCCACCTCTATGAAACCTCAGGTCAGAGACATTCATAAGGCAAAGGCACTCCCATCAGAAGTGAAAAGTGGAGCAGGGTTCTGGCTTCCACTGACTAATGAGGTGGGGTCATCACTTCTGTGTAGTCACTCTTCTCTGATGACCATGTCACAAAAACAGCCACCATTGCCTGCACACCCCATCCAGAGTTTCTCATCCCCCTTACCCAGTGGGTACCAGGGCCTAACAGCAGACTTTGGAGCTCCAGTCCCTGTGAATCCTGCAGAAATACTCCATGGCTGTAGCTAGACAATTGTGCTCCCAGGCGGTGTCTCTTTGCTGGACACCTAGCTGTACCTTCAGCCTGATTCTATCATAGGACCAGCAGGCCAGTCAGTATGAGAGACAGTTAACAGAGTTCAAGCCTCTTTTCAGGGAACAGAGGGACTGTGAGTGGTGGCTTTCTCTCACCTGTCTCATAGACAAATATAGTAAGGAGACTCTGGGATTCTGCCTGTGCCCATCTTATGCCCACACCGTGCCCCCATTGCACCCTATTGAGAAGAGGCTTGAGGAGAGCCTGGTCTCTAATATTCCTCTCCATTCCCTAAGGATCATGACCACAGTCTGCAGCTCTCCAAAGTCTCACGGCCAGAGAAACATGGCATAGTTCCCCATGCCTCTCCACAGGCCCAGAGGAAGGACAGAAATATGAGTTTTTAGGGGACCCACATGACTTCTCAGGGTCAGCCAATGGTCTTGGTTCCTTCTTGTCTGTGAAGACACAGGACGCAGTCCTGACCTCCAAGCAGCCTTAACTGCTGCACACACACTAAAGATGAGCTGAGCTGGCCTCTGCTGCTCTGGAGAGTATTGTAAACCACAATTCTAGGCAATTCCTGGATCTAGTGGGGGACAACTGAGCACAAGAACCCTGCCTGCTCCCTAAGGAACAGAAGACCCAGCTGGGTTCTTACTGCTCTATTCCCAAAGATAATGAAGAGCAGCTGTAACAGCCAGCCATGCTCTGGTGGGAAGGGCAGACAGGCATATCCAGGCGAAGAGAAGAATGTACTGTTGGGTTGTAGGCCTATCTGTTCCTCACAGGCATACTTAGCTATGCTACCCAGCACTTACTCAGCTCTGTCTGGAGTGCTTTGGTCCCACAGGAGTCTGTGGTGGTGAAGACACTGACAAATCCAAGGACCTAGACCCTTGCCAAGCACCTGTCCACACTTGAGTTCTGCTGGGTGTCAGGACTATGTGCAGCCATGTAAAACTAGGGACATTGACGACTTTCTTCATTGGGATCACTTGTGAACCCGAGGGCCAGATGACATGCTTGAGGCCAGGCAACGATAAGAAGGAGCAAAGTGACCTTACATGAGCTTTCGGGATAGGGGCCCCAATGAGGGGAGGGACTAGCCCTGGCTCACACTCTTCAGGAACATATGTGGTGAGGGTAGGCATGCTGAACACATGCACATGGTAGACTTCCAACATACTAATCAGTGAATGTCTACATTTGTGTATGAATGTGGTGTGTGTGTGTGTGTGTGTGTGTGTGTGTGTGTGAGTGTGTGTGTGTGTGTGTGTGTGTGTGTGTGTGTGTGTGCATGGTGTCTGCATATGCAAATGCATGTTTGCCTGTGTGGGTGGGACATGTCCTGACACCAGTGCTGCCACAAGCAGAGCCACCACATTTGGTACAGTCCACAAGTAACACCAGGGTTTTTTTTTTTTTAAACAAAAGTCTTCTAATGGAATATATTATGCCTCTCAGTCAGGACAGGTTCCCGTCATTTTGTACCAATGAAGAACACTGATCTTTTGGTCTTGCAGCTTGAGCCAGGCATGGGGGCTTGGTGCCTTTGCCTTTCTACAGTTCCCAGTCTGTTCTGTATCACCTTGTCCAGGGAACAGAACCCTCAACTCAACCAGCGCCCCGGTTTGAATCCTTGCACTAGCTGAAATCCTGGCTGACTATCCCAAAACCACCAGTTCTGACTGAGGGGAGTATAACACAGAAGGCCTAGATGAGAAGGTGCTTCCACACCCAGCCAGCCAGTCGTGAGCTCCACTCTGACAAATGTTAAAGGGTGTCCAGATGTGGCCCTCCTACCAATGGGTGCAAGTTGGCACAACTACCAAGAATCTGTGACAAGCAGTGGCATACAAGCCTCCTCTTGTCCAAGTAAACTGACATCAAGTACTTCTTTGTACCTTAGGCAGTAAAGAATCCTGAGGGCTCCATGGAAAGATAACTGTACCTATACCTTCCCAGAGCTCATGATCTGTACCTGCTTAATGGTCCCTGGACCTTCTTGACTAAGGTGAGGAGAGGAGACCCCAAACAGCCCTATCCTCTGCACCAGCAACACTGTCCTGCCAGGTGGAGGAAGCCTCCAAAACCTGAGGAGTGGGCTCTGTGTTCTTTCCCATTGCATCCAATGGGGTCTTGTTTGCATAGCCAGTGGCAGTGTCTCCTGTGGAACTGAGCCATATGCTAGAGAGACCTCTGTGTTGTTTACAGTACTTATAAGCTAGACTTTGGAAGAGGAACTAGAGATTTGTGATTAGGAGATCCTGCAGTAGCCTGCTCTGGGTCTGTGGAACATAGGATGGCTTTGCAGTCATAGGGCTCCCTCTAATGCCCAAGTCCCACCATGACACATTCTCTAGAAAATAAGAGGAGTCCAAGCGGCTTCAGGGCTAACATTGACTCTTGTTTCTCTCAGATACTTTTGCTCCTGAGAATCCCAGGAGCTGAGAGCCAGGGACAGGAAGAATTGGACCTTCCCCATACCAAAACTAGTGTCAGAGCTGGTTCCCCATCTCCTACCAGTGGGCAGACAAAACAGAATGATATGGTGGGAAGAAGGGTTGAGGGCCAAGAACTGCCTTGCCCAGACATGGACAAAGGCTGGTGGTGCTGGAATGCTAGCAAGCCACCTTCAGGGCTGGCTGGCATAGACGGGATGGCTGTACAGATGTTCACTACACCACAATGTCCTGCAGGAGTGGGTCTTCACCTGGCCAGTACAGGGAGAGGAAGCTTAGGAACTTGATTCCATTGAGAGGAGTTAACTTCTTGAAAACCATCAGCTCCACCAGTGTGCAGCCTCAGATATCGCTGTGTGAGCTAGTCATGAGCTGTCTGGATGACTAGGCAGACATACTGGTCACCTATGTGGTTGTCCTCTGCTGCCCCAACCTGCAGAGAGATATAAGAGTGTGCTGGGAGTCCTCCTGCATATGTGCTTTCAGTGCTCCTACAGCCACAGAAGCCAGCTCTACCCAGACAGTTCTAATTCTGGCATAGGCTATCTGTCCTGGGCCTGATAGGCCATCCTGTTGGTTTGCACTGTCTTAGCTCTCACAACACACTTCCCTGAATTTAACATCGTGCTGTTTCCTTCAACCATCCCAGTATTCATCAGCTCCATATCCCACCCTACCTTAGAATTGCTGATAATCCCTGATACTTTAGGGTTTTTTCCAGGCTGGGCCGTGGGCTCTTGTGTAGCTCTGAAACATCCTAGATGTTCTAGGCAGCCTCCATGCCTTGGTATATGACCTCTTTTGGTCCCCTCTGGAAGCAAGGGATGCTGCCCAGATAAGAAATCTCTCCCCATTGTCGTCTTTTTACACTTATATCTTTCAGAAATGGCTCTGAATATGATCACCATACAGTACCCTGGAAGCATCTGAGAATTTAGGAGGGCCACATTTGACTTAAACTTCTCCACTGACTGTCTGGGTTCCATCAGTCGACAGTTGTTCCACATTGATGGGCAAACTTATGCTTTTCAGCCATGACAGACTTAGCCATGAGAGTCTTTAGGTTCTCCTCTGAAGACCTTAGACATACCACAGGTAGTAGAGTCACTCACATTGTACTCTACCTAGGTTTCACAGGGCCTCTAGTGTATTATCTCTGGTGCCCTATGGTGGTGGGAACTCAAGTTTCATAGGTACTGAGGTGTCTGGTAGCAGCCCTTTAAAATAAGAGGTAAAGAAAAGTGGAAATAATATCCTGCTGTTTTGCATGGCCACCACTGGAGGGTGCAACACTGCTATGCCCCTGGCGAGACACTCAACAAGTCCACTCATTAAGGCTCTGAGCCTGAAGCAGAGAAGCACTGCTAAACCCAGTGTTGCCAGGAACTTGGCTGTCCCTGCAGAACTGCCTGTAAAGGTTTTTTATTCTTTACAGAGGCTGGGTGGATACCACTCTGCAGCTGAGCAGGCCAAGGTACTCTGATTTGTCAAGGTATGTGGGTTTATGCAGGACACAAAGGCATGGCCTACTCTGGCCATAGCTTTTACAGGTCACTGCCAGCCTTTGCAGTGTTGGAGTTGGTGTTGGTGAGCACCCTTGGACTTGAGTCTTTCTGTCTCTGGTCCCACTGGTGCCACTATGTTAATTCCCTCATGTCCTCCCTGGTTATGGGGCAGGGGAGGAGCACACATCTGTAGCTGCACTGTCTCTGCTGTCCCTATCCAGACAGTGGCTGGGAAAGACCAGGAACTCAGTGGCTGAGCAGGGAACAAAGGTCAGGGCCACAGTGCTGGGTGTGTGAAGACTGCTAGAATGAAAGCAAGCAATACCACCACGCTCAGGCAGGATGCAAGGCCAGGAGCACAGTGTGCCCTGACACAAGGGGATGAGACCCTGACTCCCCCCCAAAAATTGCTCCTTCAGACTTCCTATATGATCAGCTTTGAGGAAGGTGTTCCTCATTAAGAACATACCATGCTCTTGCTTCTGTCATCTAATTCACTCTCCCAAGAATGGACCCTTCAGGAATATTATATGTCTCCTATGAATGCTAATATTCATTGAAAGCATGTTCAGAATTGGTTCTCAGTGTGCTATCTGGTTCCAGAAATAGTCTGTCAGAAATTCTTACATAGACAGGGAAGCCAGGGTGTTTGCTGCTGCTACTACTACTCCTGCTGCTGCTGCTGCTACTACTACTCCTGCTGCTGCTGCTGCTGCTGCTGCTGCTGCTGCTGCTGCTGCTGTAGCTTCTACAACTGTGTCTTTTTCCAGGGTGTTTCAAATAGCCTCCTCTTTATACTCAGGATGTGAAAAAGTTCCCAGATGACACTGTGAAAGAGACAAAATAATTAATTCTAGACAAAAGAAATACTGAGGTAGAATTCTTAGAATACCGTGTGGGGATTTGACTAGCCTTAGTATTAAATGTATCTTTTTTTCTACTTCACAATTACAAGGAGAAATCACTTAGAAGGGTTTCCTATAAAAAAGTATACATCAGTAGGTCTTCGGAACAAAAGAACAGTCAGTGTGCACAAACCTATGCATGCATGCAGGACTTTGACCATCGTCAATAACCAGCAAACTATGCTGTTGATACTTATTCAATGACATTGCTTGTTATTAGTTCTGAAGCTTACTCAGTGTGATGTTATTTTTAAAATGTAACAATCTGCTCTTCAGCTTTTGTGATTGATTGGCAAATTGCTAGGGCCAGTATCGCCTGAGAGAGTCCATGAGCCAATAGCCCTCTAGTCCTCACCCTGTGGGAGCTATTTTCTTTAGGGAATATGGAGTCAGGGGAAGAGATGAGGTCAGCAAGACAACTATGTTCAGTGGGGTAGAAATCATTCATATTGAGACCCTGCTGGGAAGAGGAGAAATTCAGAAGAGGGAGAAGGCTTAGGGTTGAGGAAGAATTGTAACGTACTTAGAGAAGGTAAGAAGGTAAGAATTGTGTGTGGAAAATGGAAACTGGAGACAGAGGAGGGACCAACACACAGCAAACTGGGAAGGACAAAGCACAAAGGTACCTGGGCTCTGCCTGCTGCTGTGTCTCTGGAATTTCTCTCTGTGCCTCATTTCTGGGGAGAGACTCTGCTCTGCCCCAGCCGAGGTTTTTTTCTTGATGGAATGCAGCAACACAGCGTCCTGATGGCATTCCCCACCCTCCTTGTCCATCGCATGATGCCTCTGCGACAGCCCCTGCTGCAGATGGGCTTATCCTCTGCTAGGGCACTGTGGGAGAGATTCTCTTCTCTCTTCTCACTGACGCTCTCTTCACTTATGCTGCTTGGTGAAAGCATGCAGGGGACACTCATGGCACGTATGTGGTGTTGGTCCTGTGTGGGTGTCATCTGGTTTGGCCGGAAGACCAGACCATGCCCAGTGGATCTTCTGCCTGCTCTTTGCCTAACCTTCTGGCCATAGGCTGGCACTCGACCAATGGAGGATGGACAGACCGATCTGCCAAGGATGGGAGCACTTCCACTCCTCTTAATTTTTAAACACGAAGCAGCACCAGCATCCATGGAAGGGAATGGGGCCTTAACTTGACTCACTGTTGGAGCCTGGGTTGAGCGGACTTCCCTCTGGAGAGCCTGCCTTTCCAATAAATAATATGCAGCCGACACTTCATTAAATTTTTCTTTAGTGAGTGATTCTCTAATATCTTTTGCTTGGAACCCAATATACTGAATCGCATCTACAATGTCAGGATCTGGTCTGACAGGGAACGGTTCCTCATGGATATTTTTTAATCCTTTCCAGTGGCCTTTTAGCCAGGGATGCTTCATTACTTCTGTGACTGTCGGCCTATATTTGGGGTTTACTGTCATTAGGAGGCTCAACAGGTCCTCCAGCTCGTCGGACACCCCACAGGGGGCAGGGTATACACCTGCCAGCTCAGGTATGGTGACCGAGTCGAATGGGACCTTTCCAACAACCATGTAATACAATATCACTCCTAACGCCCACAGGTCACTTTTTCTTCCATCATATCTTTCCCAGAGGAATAACTCAGGAGCACCAAAAGCGTAAGCACCACAGGGCTCATCCAACAAATCTCCGGCTTTGACTTGGGTACTAAGCCCAAAGTCGATTATTTTGGTGTTCCCCTTGTTATCTATCATGATATTATCAGGTTTTAAGTCCCTATGCACTATCCCATGTCTGTGGCAGTAGCTCACTGCCGACAGTATTTGTAAAAATATTTGTCGGGCTTCGTCCTCCTCTATGTGGCCAGAATTTTTGATGTATTCATAAAGTTCTTGGCCTTCAACCAGTTCCATGATGAGGTATCCTCTTGATTTGGTCTCAATCACTTGGAGAAGGGAGACAATATTGGGGTGTTTGATCTTTTTCATTAAATTGGCCTCCTTCATGCCTGGCTGGAACCAGGGCTTGTTCTTTACAAGAACTTTGACAGCCACGGGTGTGCCTGTGAGCCGGTGCTGGGCCAGGAGGACCTTGGCATAAGTCCTATGCCCGATAGTTCTTACAACATTATATTGGGAGTACAACTCTCCATCCTCAGGCTTAATCAGCTGAGGGCTGGGAGGTGGTAACTCCTCTTCAATATGTGCAGGCATTGAATCACTACTAGTGGTACCTGAAAATAACATAAGAAGAATTAAAATCAAAATAATGAAAAAGATGTACGGAAATAGAAACTAAAATTACTTCAAGTCCTACCTAAAATAAACAAAGAGTGCTTGGAATAAAGGTAAGTAAAAGTTAGAGAACTAAATAAAAAATATGAAAAAGATATAGGGGAAAAGCTAAAGTCAAAAAATCTTAAGTAAAATCCAACCAAAAAAACTGACCCCAAACTAGAAAGCCAAGAGCACACATATACTAAATATAGATGATGAAACTATAATCATAAGACAGTGGGTCTGGGAGGGCTACAGCTGATCAATATTATAAGTGGACATTGATTGAAAAGAAATCATATGAAATAAATGAGAGGAGAAAGAATTAGTATAAGACTAAACAGATAAATATCCCCCAGCACTTCAGAGAAAATTCCATTTCATTTCAGGACCTTGTCGTCCACAACAAAACCATACTTCTCAAGAGCAAAATATTTAAAATTAAAATTCAATAACCATAAACAATAAGAAAGGTAAATATCAGTGAATATTAAACCTAAAACCAATTCCAAAATGCCATAGACTCAACTTGAGTGGCCAAGGCCACAGCTGCTTTTTTCCTGGTCAAGACTCTGAGAATGAGGCCACACAGTGTTAATGACACTTGAGTGGCTTTCAGTGTAGCCCTGAGACCATTCCAGCCTGCATCCAGGAATTCAGATTAGCATTGGCCAGGTCAGGCCCTTTGGTACCTGGTCCTTGGGCTCACCTCCACTGTAGTTCCATGTGTCCTGGATGCTGCAGCTGCTCCAGGAACCACTAGATGTCCTCCCACTGAAGCTCTCGGTCCCTGTGGGCTCATTCCCAGGCATCTCAAATACTGTATGATGGAAAAAACAAAGTATCACAAAGGGCAAATATGTATAAATTATAAGCCAATGATAACATGTAGTGAATACGTTGAGAATCAGGGACAATGTAAAAATAGGAAACCAAAATACATTGAAAATGGAGATATTCTAGAGCAGCCTAAAATGCAAAAGTAAATAATCAAAACAATAAAATACCATGGGAGAAAATAAAACCAACCACAATAAAACAAAAGCACCCATCCAAATAAATAAAAATCGAAACACCAACACTAAGGAAGCAAACAGTCAGGTCCTTGAAAATATAGGGCCCAATGCTATCTCTTGAACTCAAACCAAAATCAACCAATCAATAAATAAACAGCCAGCCATCCACACAGGCATTTAATACTGAGATTATGGGGTTGGCATATCAAATCTCTGGGAGTCATTGGTCAGACAGGCCAGAGACTTGGCCAGCTTCAGGCCAGTGAGTGAGCCTGTCTTGAAAATAAGTTTGATGTCCTACCTTAGGAACAGCAGCCGGGCTGGCTACTGGCCTGTAGACTCTCTTGCACCAAGGTGCAGGTAACACAGATGCGGGAGGGAAAGGGTGATGGGCACAGGAGCAGAAACACACTCACGTGTGCGACAGCACACAAACACACACACAAATGCACACACACAAATACACAATAGTGATCTTATACACACACAGGAACACACGCATACAAACTCTTACACAAAATCAGAACTGCACTACACACAATCACAAAGGAACAGGTACACACATACTTACACACAAGCAAACATGTAAGCATACACTACACATACACCAGGAAAAGGCACACACACACACACACACACACACACACACACACACACACACACACACACACACACAAACCAGGAAACTCACACACTCCTACATACACTGACACACTCACAGGAATTAGTATAAACACATACACAAGTAAATCTGTAAACAACCACACTCCTACACACACTCATACATACATATCTACACAGCACACTTACAAACCAATACAACCACACACAGCTCACTAGATACAATAAAGTCGCAGAGGGCACCACTCCACACCTCCTCTCAATGCACTCAAAGAAATTCAGGCCTGGCCACAGCTTAACATCTGTTGCCTGGAGAGCCTCACAAGCTCTCCTCACAAGGTCATAATAGGACCTGTTAAGACATGGTTGGAAGGACTGCAAGGCTCGGGCTTAGCTGGGCTATGGAGTGTGACATTAGGCTTTTTGAAAGCAAGGTCTCTAGGATGGTTTGCTGTCCTTGGTATCTGGTTAGAACATTTGCGGTACCCCTTCTATAGAGTCCTTATAAGTTGACTCTGTGTGTCAACTTCTCTTTGTATTCTGACTGAATGACCTCAAGCTGATGCTCCAGTTTAACTTTCAAGACTAAGCTGTCTTTCTAAACCAAGCAACCAGGGAAGATACTGTTCTCATAATTCCTCAGAAAGGCTCTAGGTTCTCCTGAGACAGGGCTGCACTTTTTACGCAGAGAACTTCCCTCCCAAGGTGAGGACTTGAATTTCAATCCCCAGAACCCACATCAAAGTGGGGTGCAACAGCAAAGTCCATAAGCTCAGCATCCCTGGGGTGGGGGTGGGGATGGGAATGGGAGACAGGGATGTGCAAGTGTGAAGACCTATCCGGAAGATGGCCTCTGGCAGAACATAAGCATAGGGATATGCATGTACACCTAGGCACACAAGGGGGTATGCATACACACGCAAACACCCTCTCCTGCACAGGGGTTGACATGGTGTATAGAAAACCAAGTCCATACTGAGTGTAGGACTCACTTTAGACATTAAGGTCCAAAGGCGGAGCGGGCATGTGTGAGGACCAGAAGCTCTGTGCTCCCTGGGACCAGAAAACAGAGTGGCTGTGCTGACACAAAAGAAATAGGGTCTGAGCTACAGACTGTGACAGGCAGGTCACAGGACCTAGGCTGCTGTGTTACTCCTCAGCACTGAGCACTGATTGGCTAAAATTCTAAAAGGGCCTCTGCTTTTCAGAGTGCTGTATGCAGTTCACTGTGTAGCTCTTTCCTTTTGAAGACTCTCTTCTGCAGTTTTGAGTCCACTTTTGAGGAACCTCATATCTGCAGACAGTATGACTGGGAGGAAAGATCCTCATATGTGGACTTCATTGCCAGGCGTGAGAGCAGAAAAGAAAACCTGCCACCACTGGTCATTGTGGCTCAGCTTCTGACATTGCAGTTGAGATCAAGTGCCCTGGAGCCCTCCCTAGCCTGAGTCAGTGATCTCAAGTTCAAGTCCCTGCTTCCTGGTTTGAAGTATCAATCACAGGACTGTTTCAGGCTAGGGGAGCTGTGAACATCATGTAGACCTTGCTGTCTGCATTTGAGGGGGACTGTTTATTACAGGACTAGGCTAGGGCTGGAATCCAAATTCGCTTCTCCCTTAAGGCCAAGGGACATTGATATTTAGCTAACTCCAGGCTCTCTGATCTTACATAGGCAGAGCACCTATGGCCCAGGGTCTCAGGACTGGCATACATACTATGGCATACAGGAGCCCTTGTCATTGCAGGGGGTGGCTGAGCTGAATGAGTATGGCAAAAAAGGGGGGGGGCTCATTTGCCTGGACCCACGGGCCTCTAGAGATAAGCACAGGCCTGGTGTGTGGCTGCTCATGGGCTGAGATGGGAGGGTGGGAGGGGACTTCTCTTTGGCTCATGTTGGCAGAGCATTGTTTCTTTCCCTGCTCCTTCTTTATGGGCTTTTGTTTACCTTGACATAAAAGGAAGGCCTGGAAGAAGTCTATCTATGGGTAGTGAGGCTGGCTGAGAACAGGCTCTCCCTTCTCCATTCTCATCCTGCTAGGGGCTTGGGGTTGTTGGTGGGTTAACCTCCCCAACATTCCAGTCTGCTTCTCAACATTGAATCCTTTCCTATCTGTCTCTTGGCTGGGTACCTGTATACAGAAGTCTTGGCTGCAGCTGTCAGACCAGGGCATAATTCCCTGAGTGAGTAGATTCCACATTGTTCTGAATTGAGACATCAACTTGGTAGATGTTTCTTTTAGTGAATATTAAGAATGCTTCCCCATGACTTTTCATTAAATTTTGTTGAAAGTCTATTTATTAGATATTAGAATGGCTACTCCAGCTGGCTGCTTAGGTTTGTTTGCCCAAGAAAGTTTTTGCCAGTCTTTTATTCTGAGGTAAATTCTATCTTTATTGCTAAAATGTCTTCCCTGGTACAGTATTCCTCTCATGGGAAAACTTTTGCAGGCCAATGGAACTTAAGGAGAAGTGCAGGTCTCCCAAAAGTTGGGTGTGCCTCAGGGACATGGCTAGTAGGGGATTTAAAGGGAGGGAAAAGCAGATGGAGAGGTGGGAGGACAGTGGAGCTGGATCAGGTCTCTACATTACCTAGTCTCAGAAGACTTGGGCGCCTGCTCAAGGGAATGGGTGTAGGGAGGAAATCGAACCTGTATATTTCCAGAGCAGCAGGTCTGATGAAGGTGGACAGAGAATTGTCCATGAAATGGAGGTCTGGGTAGATAACAGGACATTCCAGGTAACTGGGTGTGCCCAGAAGGACTAGGCAGGCTGCGGGGATGGACCAGGTTAACTTTTTTTTTTTTCCATTTTTTTTAGGTATTTAACTCATTTACATTTCCAATGCTATACCAAAAGTCCCCCATATCCACCCACCCCCACTCCCCTGCCCACCCACTCCCCCTTTTTGGCCCTGGTGTTCCCCTGTACTGGAGCATATAAAGTTTGCAAGTCCAATGGGCCTCTCTTTCCAGTGATGGCCGACTAGGCCATCTTTTGATATATATGCAGCTAGAGTCAAGAGCTCCGGGGTACTGGTTAGTTCATAATGTTGTTCCACCTATAGGGTTGCAGATCCCTTTAGCTCCTTGGCTACTTTCTCTAGCTCCTCCATTGGGAGCCCTATGATCCATCCATTAGCTGACTGTGAGCATCCACTTCTGTGTTTGCTAGGCCCCGGCATAGTCTCACAAGAGACAGCTACATCTGGGTCCTTTCAATAAAATCTTGCTAGTGTATGCAATGGTGTCAGCGTTTGGATGCTGATTATGGGGTGGATCCCTGGATATGGCAGTCTCTACATGGTCCATCCTTTCATCTCAGCTCCAAACTGTCTCTGTAACTCCTTCCATGGGTGTTTTGTTCCCAAATCTAAGGAGGGGCATAGTGTCCACACTTCAGTCTTCATTCTTCTTGAGTTTCATGTGTTTAGCAAATTATATCTTATATCTTGGGTATCCTAGGTTTGGGGCTAATATCCACTTATCAGTGAATACATATTGTGTGAGTTTCTTTGTGAATGTGTTACCTCACTCAGGATGATGCCCTCCAGGTCCATCCATTTGCCAAGGAATTTCATAAATTCATTCTTTTTAATAGCTGAGTAGTACTCCATTGTGTAGATGTACCACATTTTCTGTATCCATTCCTCTGTTGAGGGGCATCTAGGTTCTTTCCAGCTTCTGGCTATTATAAATAAGGCTGCTATGAACATAGTGGAGCATGTGTCCTTCTTACCTGTTGGGGCATCTTCTGGATATATGCCCAGGAGAGGTATTGCTGGATCCTCCGGTAGTACTATGTCCAGTTTTCTGAGGAACCTCCAAACTGATTTCCAGAGTGGTTGTACAAGCCTGCACTCCCACCAACAATGGAGGAGTGTTCCTCTTTCTCCACATCCACGCCAGCATCTGCTGTCACCTGAATTTTTGATCTTAGCCATTCTGACTGGTGTGAGGTGGAATCTCAGGGTTGTTTTGATTTGCATTTCCCTGATGATTAAAGATGTTGAACATTTTTTCAAGTGCTTCTCTGCCATTCAGTATTCCTCAGGTGAGAATTCTTTGTTCAGTTCTGAGCCCCATTTTTTAATTGGGTTATTTGATTTTCTGAAGTCCACCTTCTTGAGTTCTTTACATATGTTGGATATTAGTCCCCTATCTGATTTAGGATAGGTAAAGATCCTTTCCCAATCTGTTGGTGGTCTTTTTGTCTTATTGACGGTCAGGTTAACTTTTAAATAAACTCACAAAATACTAGAAGGAAGCAGAAGGAAAGTTCTGGAGCCTGCAGAGGAACAGAAGCTACTGTTCACAGGAGAAGTTTTAGTAATTGGAAGAAGACACTATCTTATATCTTACATGATGCCCAAGATCACTGTGTGGTCCTGCAGCACAAGTATATGGCCCATAGTGGTGACAGTTCCTCTCAGTAAAAATGCTGGCACAGAAATAGATGCAATTATTCTGCTGCCCTCTGTCCATGTATGCAGCAGGAGGCACTCCATACCTACAAATATGCTGACAGTTCCTAAGCATCTTCCTAAAGAGGACTCCTGGACAAATGCAGTTTCAGGACATGGATGGCCCTGCTGGGTGTCCTCAGTAGGGTAGCATGCTTGCTCTGTTTCTAAACTATAGAAAAATACACTACAGTAGCAAACAGGCATCTTTCCCTCCTATGTCATGTCCTCTCAAGCAAGCTCTTTCTCCTTCTTCTTACTCCTCTTCCCTATCATACATCATTCCTATTCTTTCTTCTTTATAATTCCAAAGATATGGGAAGCCATTGACAGATTTTAATTCAGTCTCAGCTTATGCCATTGTTTGCAATAAGACCAGATGGACAACAGGTTAACTTTTAGCAGTAAAACCAAGAAATACTAGAAAACATGAATGATTTTGAATAGTGAACACATGAACAGAATCCCTAAGCAAACAAAAGGGAGGGTCATTAATATTTATTATTATAAATATTATTACAAGTAGAAGTATACCCAGGCAAGTAAAAATCAAACACACACACATCAGACGAGCAAGAAGGGTTTATAAAACAGTTAACACTAAATACACCCTTGATATAGCAGTCTACAGGGATGATGGGACAAAAATGAGAGAGAAATGCAAAGGGATATTTCTACAAAGAAGAAAGCAACAAACCCTGGACATCAAGGTGCAGTCAGCCCCTGGCTACTGAACACCTGGATGAGGTCAGCCAGTGATACTGGACAATAACATTCTCTAGCCAGTGGCCACTGGACATCACAATGAGGTCAGCCAATGGGTACTGAACGTGGGAGTGTCCTTGGCCTTACTACATTAGGATTTCTGTCCCATGCTATGCATGCTCACCCAGCAGTTCATAATGACTGAAGTCTGCTGTGTATCACAAGTGCAGGTATAGGTAGGTGGTGTGCCTGTAGCCCTCTGGGGAGAAGGAGTTGCCTGTTTATGAAGATCAGCCAGTACAACAACTACTGCTGACTGTTGGCATGGATAGATGAAGAACAGCCTAGGAAACTAGAGCAATGCAACTCTGGGCCTGTATTGGGGGTGGGGGTATTTCCAGAGCCTAGATCATAAGAGTGATGACTTTATCAGTTATTCCAGGCATATCTATCTGGTATAGCCCAGGGCACCTTGGGCTAAAGATGGCTATAAATGGGATCCAGAAAATAAGAAACTTCCTGAAAATGACCTGATTGTCCAGTTCTTGAGTGTGAAATTTGCAGATGATGATGTCAGGTCACAATCTTACAATGTTGACTGTGCCTGGATCCACTGATGAATTCAAAGTTTGAATTGACTCTTGAGAGGGGTGACCTGATGGTAGAAGTGTGTGGCTAGAAGATTAACCTTGAAGTCTCTCTCTTGCCTGGCCCTACCGAGTCTCTTCACAAGGATGACAGGAACAGCTTAATCTCCACTACCTTAAATCCCACCTTGCCTCAGGCACACAGAAATGTATTTATCTCACCTGGATCTGAAATCACAAACCAAGAGAACCCCTCCTTCCTGGAGTTGATCCTCTCAGGTGGTCTTTCACAGTGACAGAGAGCTGGCTCACACACTTGACAGTCAATACTAAACTTATACCTGGTAACTGTAGCCTTGGCTCAGAGCTCTTCCTGCTGTATTGCTCTAAGGGCAAGAAAAGACCTAGAATCTATGAGCAGTGGGCCCCATGCCAAGCTGGAGCCTTGTCGAGTGGATGTGGTTCAGCACTAGAGATTTAGAGAGGAAAGAGAAACCTGCCCTCTTTATGAACTTACTGATGCTTAACATGGCCAGAGGTCAGAGCACTGACCTCTCTCCTGAGACTTTATGGCCACAGATAGGAGGATGACAGCACATTATTTCCAAAGACAGAGAGTCAGGCAGAAGATTTCCAACCTGATTCTGGGAGTGAGTGTCTCACATCTCCACAGTTACCTCAGAGGCTGCTATTTTCTATTTAAAGTCACACACCCACAAACACGCACAGGCCCATGTAACACACATACATACACACATACCACTGCAACACACATGCAGGTCTATGTAACTAACACTCACACACTCACACACACACACACACACACACATACATTCACTCACTCACTCATGCAGACCCATAGACATCTGTGCACACATATCCATGCAGACACATAAAAACATGTCTATACAGGCACATAGATACATGCACAAGCACACACACACACATGCAGATACACACAAACAAATGTCCATGCAGACACTCTGCTATACACACATATACACACATTCAACCATGAAACACACACACATACACATACACTCACCCATGCAGACCCATACACATCTGTGCACCTATATCCACGCAGACACATAAAAATATGTCTATACAGACACATAGATACATGCACAAACACATGTCCATGCAAACACTCTGCTATACACACATATACACATATGTAACCATGAAACACACACACAGACACACACACGCACACACACACACACCAGTAGCAGTAGCAGCAGTACACTAGGGCAGCCTCAGGGCAGAGCTGTGTCCACCATTTCTCTCAGTCAGTATAGTTGGTCCACATGTTTATGGGTGTCACATCTTACCCATTTAAGTACTTATCCTGATGTGTCTGTAACCATGAACTGGCAACCACTGAGCTTCTGGATAAGGGTGGGCATGTGTGCAGAGCACTGATGGGTCTCCTTTCAACAAGGCTCCCTAAACCAGGAGGAAGAGGGCCAGCTCTGTGTAGTGTCACATTCTTGAATGTTTGCCACTGTGGTTATCTTGGTGCTGCTGTTTAGAATAGGCCTAGGCTGTGCAGGAACCTGGCCCCATGTTCACAGGTGCTCATAGAAGTGCACACATGGATAAAGCACTACAGTGGAGGTGAGCCATAGGACCAGTTCTGTGGGTCATGCTAATCCGGATGAAGGGCCATACAGAGGTCACATCCCAGGTAAGGACTCCATAGAGCCCTTGTGTCTCCTTGCACCCTGCCCACCTAAGATTTCCAAATCGGGTCCTCAGGGTCCTGGAGAAGCCTGTACAAGCAGCCCTGGAGGTACAGCCAGGTTTGGGAACACTGGGTTAAACAGTGGTTCTCTGCTTCAGGACAAGAGCTTTAGTGAGAGGGCTTGCTGAGTGTGGTTCACAAGGTTGAGAACAGTGTGGAGCCCTCCAGTGTTGGAGATGCAGAACTGCAAGACATTATTTCCACCTTTCTTTACCTCTACCTTGTTCTAATGGGCTGCTACCAGATGCCCTGGAGACCTAAGAAACTTGAGTTCCCACCACCATAGAGCACCAGAGAGACTAAACCCATGGCTCTGCAAAACCTAGAGAGAGGACAGTATGGGCTCTGTGTTCCTGGACTGGCTCTGGACTGGCATGAAGGCTGGCTGACCAGGAAGCATGCATGGTGCTGGATTCAGAGAGTTAGGAACAGATAGAGACTGGGAGGAGAGAGCATGAGAGTCAGTCACTGCAGAGTCCAGGCCCAGAGTGATGCCAGCCCATTTAATAAAGGTGCATATGCCCTCCCAAAGGGCTCCTCAGCTCAAGGCAGTACTCTGAAGAGCTGACCAAATAACAAGTCTTGTGTGTGACTCTCCACCTGTGGTATGTGTAGGGTCCTCAGAGCAGAATTTAGTCTGTCATGGCTGAAAAGCATAAGATTGCCCATCAACATGGAGTAAATGTCAGCTGATGGAACCCAGGCGGTCAGTGGAGAGGATTGCCTAAGTTCAAAGTGGCCCTCCTTAAATTCTCAGACGCTTCCAGGGTTATGTGTGTTGACCACATCCAGGGCCATTCCTCAAAGAGGGAAGTACAAAAAGACAACAATGGGGAGAGAATCCTGGTCTAACTGGAATCCCATAGGCCTGTGTGGACCCAAAGAGGTCATATACCAAGGCATGGAGGATGCCCAGATCATCTAGTATCTTTCTGAATCACACAAGAGCCCACAGCCCAGCCTGGGAGAACACAATTGTATCAGGGATTACCAGGGATCCTAGGGAGGGTGGGATACGGAGATGATGCATGCTGGGATGGTTGGAGGAAACAACATGAGGTAACCTAGAGGGAAGTGTGTTCTGAGAGCTAAGATAGGGCATACCAACAAGAAGGCCTATCAGGCCCACGACAGGTCACCTATTTCAGACTTAGAAAGGTCTGAGTAGAGCTGGAAGTCCTGGGATTGTAGAAACAACAAAAGTTCAGGATGAGAACTAACACCACACTGCGGCATCTCTCTGCAGGATGGGGAGGTAAAGGATGACCACAGGGGTGATCAGTATGTCCTCAGTCTGGTCGGACAATGTGTGTCTGCCCAGTCATACAGACAGCTCATGACTAGTCACACAGCGACACCTGAGGCTGCACACTGGTGGAGCTGCTGGTTCCTCCAGAGAGTAACTCCTCTCCATGGAATGAAGTTCCTAAGCTTCCTCTCTCTGTACTGGCCAGGTGAAGACCCACCCCTGCAAGACATTGTGGTGTAGGCAAGAGCTGTACACCTGTCCCGTCTGTGCCAGCCAGCCTTGAAGGTGGCTTACTAGCATTCCAGCACCACCCGCCTTTAGCCATGTCTGGGCAAGGCAGTTCTGGACCCTTAACCCTTCTGCCCACCATATCAGTCTCCTTGGCCTGCCCACTGGTAGGAGATGGGGAATCAGCTCTGACACTAGTCTGGGCATGGGGAAGGTCCAATTCTTCCTGTCCCTGACTCTCAGCTCCTGGGATTGTCAGGAGCAAAAGTATCTGAGAGAAACAAGTGTCAATGTAAGCCCTGAATCCACTTGGACTTCTGTCTGACCTTCTAGAGAATGTGTCATGGTGGAACTTGGACATTGGAGGGAGCCCTATGCCTGCAAAGCCAGCCTAGGCTCCACAGACCCAGAGCAGACTACTGCAGGATCTCCAAATCACAAGTCTCTAGTTCCTCTTCCCATGTCTAACTTAGAAGTACTGTAAACAACACAGAGGTCTCCCTAGCAGCATGGCTCAGTTCCACAGGAGACACTGCCACTGGCTATGCAAACAAGACCCCATTGGATGCAATGGGAAAGAACACTTAGCTCACTCCTCAGGCTGTGGAGGCTGCCTCCACCTGGCAGAACAGTGTGGCTGGTGCAGAGGATAGGGCTGTTTGGGGTCTCCTCTCCTCACCTTAGTCAAGGAGGTCCAGGAACCATTAAGCAGGTGCAGTTCATGGACTCTGGGAAGGAGTAGGGTTAGTTACCTACCCATGGAGCCCTCAGGATTCCTTTACTGCCCAAGGTCCAAACAAGTATTCGATGTCACTTTACTTGGACAAGAGGAGGCTTGAATGTCACTGCTGATCACAGTAATTGTGATCAAACCGCGGACCCATTGGTGTGAGGGACACCCTTCTCACATTTGTCAGAGTGGAGCTCAAGTTTGCCTGGCTGGGTGGGGTGGCATCTCCTCATATAGGCCTTCTGTGTATCCTGAGCTCAGCTAGAACAGGTGGAGTTGGGACAGACAGCCAGGATATAGGCTAGTGCAATGACACACACAGGGGAGCTGGCAGAGCTGAGAGTTCTGTTCCCCGGACAGTGTCATATAGAATAGCCTGGGAACTGTAGGAGAAGGAGAGTCCACAGGCTGGCTCAGGCTTCAATCCCAAAAGATCAGTGTTCCCCATTGGAACAAAATGAGGTTAACTAGCCCTGACTGAGAGGCATACTATCTTCCATTAGAAAACCTTTGGGAACAAAAATACTATTAAGTGAGGTCTGTGTCAACTGTGGGTGCCCAGCATGGGGAGGGAAGGCTGTCAGGACATGCCCCTGGACACACACTCAGGAACATATGCAAGTGAACATACAGGCACACACACATGCATGTGAGCATGCACACACAAACAAACACACACACCACATTAACAGTGCTGAATACACCCATATAGACACTGATTAGTATGTTGGAAGGCAACCATGAGCATGTGTCCAGCATGACGACCCTCACCACATATGTTCCTGAAGAGTGAGAGCCAGGGCTATCCCCTCCCCTTGCAGGGGCCCCTATCCCACAAGCTCAGGTAAGGTCACTCTGCTCCTCCTTATGCTTGCCTGGCCTCAAGCATGTCACCTGGCCCTGGTGTTCACAAGTGATCCCCATGAAGAAAGTCGTCCATGTCCCCAGCTTTCCATGGCTGCACATAGTGCTGACACCCAGCAGGAGTCAAGTGTGGACAGGTACTTGGCAAGGGTCTAGGTCCTTGGCTTTGTCAGTGTCTTCACCACAACCGAGCTCCTGTGGGACCAAAGCACTCCAGACAGAGCTGGGTAAGTGCTGGGTAGCATAGCTAAGTATGCCTGTGAGGAACAGATAGGCCCAACACGCCATAGTACATCCTTCTCCGGGCCTGGATATGCCTGTCTGCCCTTGCCACCAGAGCATGGCTAGCTGTTACAGCTGCTCTTCATTATCTTTGGGAATAGATCAGTAAGAACCCAGCTGGTGCCTCTGGTATTCAGGGAGCAGGCAGGGATCTTGTGCTCAGTTGTCCCCCACTAGATTCAGGAATTGCCTAGAATTGTGGTTTTCAATACTCTCCGGAGCAGCAGAGGCCAGCTTAACTCATCCTGAGTGTGTGTGCAGCAGCTAAGGCTGCATGGAGGTCAGGACCTGTGTCCTGTGTCTTCACAGACAAGAAGGAGCCAAGACCATTGGCTGACCATGAGAAGTCATGTGGGTCCCCTAAAAATTCCTATTTCTGTCCTTCCTCTGGGCCTGTGGAGAGGCATGGGGAACTATGCCAAGTTTCTGTGGCCATGAGACTTTGGAGAGCTGCAGACTGTGGTCATGATCCTAAGGGAATGGAGAGGAATATTAGAGATCAGGCTCTCCTCACGTCTCTTCTCTACCTTTCTGTCACAGTACCAGTACCATGCAGTTTTTAACACAATTGCTCTGTAGTACAGCTTGAGTTCAAGCATGGTGATACCACCAGAGGTTCTTTTATTGTTTAGAATAGTTTTTGCTATCCTAGATTTTGTTGTTGTTGTTGTTATTTCACATTATTATGTAAATTGCCCTTTGTAACTCTGTGAAGAATTGAGTTGGAATTTTGATGGGGATTGCATTGAATCTGTAGATTGCTTTTGGCAAGATAGCCATTTTGGCTATATTAATCCTGCCAATCCATGAGAATGGGAGATCTTTCCATCTTCTGAGATCTTCTTCAATTTCTTTCTTCAGAGACTTGAAGTCCTTATCATAGAGATCTTTCACTTCCTTAGTTAGAGTCACACCAAGGTATTTTATATTATTTTGACTATTGTGAAGGGTGTTGTTTCCCTAATTTCTTTCTTAGCCTTTGTGTAGAGAAAGGCCACTGATTTGTTTGTGTTAGTTTTATATCCAGCTACTTCACTGAAGCTGGATCCATAGCCCCCACAGAAGTGTGGCTTTTAGTCATGAACACTGTCCCAAGTTTCTGACCTTCAGACCTCCCTGTTATCTAGCAACAGTTAGATAAAGGCCCACCATAAGTCTGGATGCTTGGCCCCACCTCACTCTCACCTCATCCTCTCCTCTCATTCTCTCTCCTCATCCTCTCCTTGCCCTCTCCCTTTTGCTCTCTCCCTCTTACTCTAGCCTTTCTTCTCTCTCTCCTTTACCCCCTTCTATCCTCTTGGTCATGACTGGTCCCCTCTCTCTCTTCCTACTTTCTCTCTTTCCCCCTGCCTTTCTATTATAAAGCTCAAAAACCATCCTCTACTACCATTTCCGGGCAATGAGGGTGTAGGGAAAGAAGGGGGTGGGGAAGAGCCCACGTCCGGCCAGAGTTCCTCCTATGCTCTGGGTAGGCAGACATGGGAGGAATGCCAGACGCTTACCACTCAGCCCCAGTGGGCATCTAAACTACTGACCCCACTCCATGGGGGGGGATTGGACAAGGGGAAGCCCCCGATACCAGAAGCCCTGGGGTGCCATCCTCGGCCCCAGGGTTATGGGAGTGAGGGCAGAGGTAGAGAGGTTCCCATGCAGGTGAGAGTCCTAAGTCTGGGCCTTGACTAGAGCACAGGAAGGCCTGATGGGAGATTAGGAACAGTTCTTTAGGAGAAAGTCTATCTCATCATCCAAGCACAGGGGGCCTTGATGAACAGAGACAGTCTATGATTTTAGAGCTTTATTGTAGAAAGCCAGGGGGAAAGAGAGAAGGAGGAGAGAGAAAGAGAGAGAGAGAGAAAGAGAGAGAGAGAGAGAGAGAGAGAGAGAGAGAGAGAGAGAGAGAGAGAGACACCATGGCCAAGAGAGGAGGGAAGGAGAGAGAGAGAGACACCATGGCCAAGAGAGGAGGGAAGGAGAGAGAGAGAAGAAAGACTAGAAAGTAAGAAAGAGAGTAAGAGGGAGAGACCATAAGAGAGTGAGAGGAGAGGATGAGGAGAGAGTGAGTTGGGGCCAAGCAGCCCATCTTACGGTGGGCTGTTATCTTACTGTTGCTAGGTACCTGGGAGGAGTCTAGCCTGAAGGTCAAAAGCATGGGACATTGTGTACATGAGTAAAAGCCATGATTCTCCTGAGGGGGCATGGAGCCTGTAACTTTGACTTGAGTCAAGGTTCCAGGAGAAATGAGGGAATGCCTATCATTCC
The DNA here is from genome assembly GCF_000001635.26 of Mus musculus. Taxonomy (NCBI): domain Eukaryota; kingdom Metazoa; phylum Chordata; class Mammalia; order Rodentia; family Muridae; genus Mus; species Mus musculus. Next base: position 22,055,350 of record NC_000083.6, read on the forward strand.
ATGTAGGTGAATTATCACCACTGGTTTTAGACCTCAACTCGACTGGAGACCACACTGTGCATAGCCCATTGTCCCACAGAATACGTTGCTTTCTCTATGTATGGTAATTGAGAGTTTTTCTGGGTATAGTAGACTGGGCTGACATTTGTGTTCTCTTGGGGTCTGTATAACATCTGTCTAGGATCTTCTGACTTTCATAGTCTCTGGTGAGAAGTCTGGTGTATTTCTGATAGGTCTGCCTTTATATGTTACTTGACCATTTTCCCTTACTGCTTTTAATATTCTATCTTTATTTAGTGCATATGTTGTCCTGATTATTATGTGTTGGGAGGAATTTCTTTTCTGTCCCAGTCTATTTGGAGTTCTGTAAGCTTCTTGTATTGTGGGGAGCGGGTGTGGCGGCAGTCCCAAAGGCGCCAGAGACTGCAGCTAAGTCATATGACTTTCACCTGACTTCCTCATATAAGACACAAACATCTTGAGTGCTGCGCAGGTGTACCAGGATACAGGTGAATCCAATTTGGTGGAGATTTGCCCCTGCTGCCCTGATTAGCTGAAGCCTCGTGACTGGCGAGGGGGCGTGGCCTGCGGTTCGTGGATGAGAGAGTATAAAAGGAGTGAGAGGCCCAGGGTTCGGGGGAGATATAAAAACAAGGGAGATATAAACAAGGAAGATATATAAACAGGGGAGATATAAACAAGGGAGATATATGGAGAAAGAAGAAACAGGACTGAATAAATGTGTGCAGAAGGATCCTGTAGCAGCGTCGTTCTTCCTGGCCAGTTGAGCGCGCGCAACAAGTGGTGCTGAAACCCGGGAAAAGAAACATCTTCAGGCATGAGCGAAGACCCCCTGCTACAGGGAGGATTCAGAACTGCATAACGGGGAAGAAGTGGTTAATAAAGGTTCCCGTAAAACAGAGTGTTGAGAAGGATCCGGCGTGGATTCAGAACTCTTCAGCTGGGGAAAGGTACTGATGAAGAGAAAGAAGAGAGATGAAGACTGAATAAACTGCTGTTAGAAGGACTGGTGGCCGTGTCGTTCTTGCTGGTCGAGAGCGGGCGTGACAATTGGTGGCCCGTACGGGGAACCAACTCCCCCACCGAGTTCAGAACTTTCAGCAGTCAGTGGTTGCCGGCAGGGTAAGTTCATGGTGAGTGAAACTTGCGACCCCAGGAGTTTGGAAAGGACCTCGGATAAAATAGAGGTGAGCATAAAGTTGCCAGGAAGTAGGCACAAAGTAACCCAGGAGTTTGGGAAGGACCTCGGATAAAATAGAGGGGAATATAAAGTTGCCAGGAAGCAGGCACAAAGTAACGATAGGTTCCCGGTTTTGGGATAAGTTAAGGTTCCCGGTTTGGGGACAAGTTAAGGAACTATGATAACCTCAGTGTAGTGATCAATAGATCCTCGCTGTGTAGTTATGCTTTTTTCTCCCATTGACCCTTTGTGGGTAGGTCTGATAGTTTTGGTCTTGTTTGTTCTGATATATGGACTCTGTTACTGTTTGAAACTGTGTGTAGAGGCAGTCAAGACAGGTCAGAAAATCCTTATAGAGCAACAAGAAAATATGTCGGAAGAGGAGAAGGGCTTAAAAAGAAAAAGGAAAAAGAAAGACACAGTGTTATCAGGTGGACAGAAAGGACAAAATAAAAGAGCTGAGGCGGAGGAGGAAGGCGAATTAGCTTTTGCTCCCCCTCCCTATGCCTCCTCGTCAGCCATCTATGGGCAGACCTTCTGTCCGGAGGTCTGGAAAGAGGATAGATTCTCCTTGCTGGGATGTCCTATTTTCACTGATCAAGCTAAATTTGCATGGGATAGAGATATGCTGCTTGATCAAGGTAGATTTGCACAACAACAGACAGGATATCCAGTGCAGGTGTTTGAGCAGGTGAATCAGATTCCTATAAGGGCGTGGAAATCATTGCCTAACAGAGGGGAAGTTAGTGAAAACTTGACTCTCATATTGACTCCCCAGATGGACACACAGGTGATTGAGGTTATGGTCTCATCACCACGAGGTATTGTGTCCATCCCCCCTGGGGATCGAGTAGATCAGGTGTTGACGTGGGCGAGAGGGTCTGTTTGTGTGTTTCCACAGGACCAGATGGAACCTCTTTGGGTGCTGGAGAGATTGGTGAGACGCTGCAAGAATGAGCGTCCTGATCCAGTTGCCCCTGTGGATGTGGTGGATGATCCCACAAGCACAAAGGATGGAGCCGAGATGGGAGATCCTTTCGGTATTCCAGAAGCCGATACCAGCTCGACATGACATTCAAATTTTTCCACGCTTTTTGATCCCTGAATTCCCCCTAAAGAGATAGCCCCGCTGGCCATCTATCCCTTGCTTCAGGGAAGATGAGCGGGGATGAGAGCCCTGGGATGTATGCTTGTTATAGTGTGTGTGTGTGTTTTTTGTGTTTGGCACATGTGTTAGGTGCAGAGTGTGCGGCCCGCACTTTCGCCATGGTAGCGTAGGCTTTTGCTGCAGTGGAGGCGGGGCAATCTCCTCAGATTCGGTTTGCCACTCTAAAAGAAATTATGCTGCGTTATGCCGTGGGGTGCGAGGCTAAGCACTGCACAGAGGATAGCTTGCTGTTGGCATCCTGTGGAAGGCACGTCTGATTGCATGAAGGTTCAGTGTCCTAGTTCCCTTCCCCCAGGAAAAACGACACGGGAGCTGGCCAAGACCTCTCTGGGTGATGAGCCTAAGGGATGGTTTTGTGTAGGGCCCCTATGCTTGCACACTGGGGATCAGACCTCTACCTTCACCCATGAGGCTTGCTTGCAGCAATTAAGATCTGGCCATAGGTTAATTAACATCCTGGCCTTTTGATGCACCTGCTGCAAGCAAAACACAATCTCCCCAGGTGTGGCTTGGCATGATAGAGAGGTAGTCAGTGATAAGACTCCCTGGGCATGTCACCAACCTAAGACAGGGATCAAACCAATGCTGTTTGTCACCCAAGGACGGGTAAGGGGCATGGCTGCTGGGGGCTATCTACAGACATTCTCTCTGCCAAAAAAGAAAAAAGGGGGAATTGTGGGGAGCGGGTGTGGCGGCAGTCCCAAAGGCGCCAGAGACTGCAGCTAAGTCATATGACTTTCACCTGACTTCCTCATATAAGACACAAACATCTTGAGTGCTGCGCAGGTGTACCAGGATACAGGTGAATCCAATTTGGTGGAGATTTGCCCCTGCTGCCCTGATTAGCTGAAGCCTCGTGACTGGCGAGGGGGCGTGGCCTGCGGTTCGTGGATGAGAGAGTATAAAAGGAGTGAGAGGCCCAGGGTTCGGGGGAGATATAAAAACAAGGGAGATATAAACAAGGAAGATATATAAACAGGGGAGATATAAACAAGGGAGATATATGGAGAAAGAAGAAACAGGACTGAATAAATGTGTGCAGAAGGATCCTGTAGCAGCGTCGTTCTTCCTGGCCAGTTGAGCGCGCGCAACATTGTATGTTCATGGGCATCTCTTTCTTTAGGTTAGGGAAGTTTTCTTTAATAATTTTGTTGAAGATATTTACTGGACCTTTAAGTTGAAAATCTACATTCTCACCTATACCTATTATCCTTAGGTTTCATCTTTTCATTGTGTCCTGGATTTCCTGCATGTTTTGAGTTAGGATCTTTTCGCATTTTGCATTTTCTTTGATTGTTGATTCCATGTTCTCTATGAAATCGTCTGCACCTGAGATTCTCTCCTAGGATTTCTTTCCTAGGATTTCTATCTCCAGAGTTGTTTCCCTTTGGGTTTTCTTTATTGTTTCTACTTCCCTTTTTAGGTCTTGGATGGTTTTGTTCAATTTCATCACCTGTTTGGTTGTGTTTTCCTGTAATTCTTTAAGGGATTTTTGTGCTTCCTCTTAGAGGACTTCTAGCTGTTTAGCGGTGTTCTGCTGTATTTCTTTAAGTGAGTTATTAATGCCCTTCTTAAAATCCTCTACCAGCATCATGAGATATGATTTTAAATTAGAATCTTGCTTTTCAGGTGTTTTAGGTATCCAGGACTTGCTCTGGTAGTATGTTCTAATGATGCTAAGTGGTCATAATTTCTGTTAGTAAGATTCTTTTGTTTGCCTTTTGCCATCTGGTACTATCTGGTGTTAGTTGTTCTAGCTCTCTCTGGCTGGAGCTTTTTCCTCCTGTGATTCTGTTAGCCTCTGTCAGCACTCCTGAGAGTCCAACTCTCTCCTGAGTCTCAGTGGTCAGAGCACTCTCTGCAGGCAAGGTCTCCTCTTGTGGGGAAGGTGCACAGAGGTCTGGAGCTCTGCTCCAACTCCTGTCTGAAGATGAAGGCCCGAAGGAACCCTGTACAAAAAGCTATGCTGCTTCTGCAGCCTGCGTGCTCTCCTGCCAGGACTGGTCTCTGAGAGACCTGGGATCCAAGATGGCATTCTCACCTGGTCCTGGGGTAAGTACCCTCCCTGGAGGCCAACCCTCCTCTGGTGGTCTCAGCTCTGCCTCCTGGCTGAAGATGGAGGCCTGAAGAGACCCTATCTAAGAAGCTCTGTTGTTTCTGTGGTCTGCTTGCCAGAATACAAGATGGTATTCTCACCTGGTCCCAGGGTCAGAGACCTAGAGGGACCTTTTTCATAGAGAACAAGAAGTTTAAGCCAAACATGTTTAGGAGCCAATTCAACACCTTTGAGATCATACAGCAATTGACAATATTCAAACTCAGCGATGACCTCTGTCTATATGTTAATAACAATGCTGGAGATAGTATCCTGAACATGATTTTAAAAGGGATGAGACTGGTGGGACCTTGTAAGTTACCACGGTCCTGGATTGAGCTAAAGCTAAAAGCCCTAGAGACCCTCAAGAGATGGTAGGAGCTTTTCTTGCTCTCAGGTACCAGGCCCCTGTAAATAGCCACATCTCACCCCCACCCGATTGATTTGTGGCCATCAGTCATGTAAGGGCAATGCCCCAAGCCCCTCCCCATTTAGAGGATGTGACCTATGGTCACTTAGGCTCAAGGCAGATCTCCATTTTAATGAGGTACCTAAAGGCCTGCAGGGCTTAGCCAATAAACTTTTTTCCCAGACATTCGTCCCTGCAAAACTTCAGGCCCACCCTGCGAAGTGAGGTATGGTTTTACACATCAACTTCCCATCATAATAATACATGATTTGGAACCATGGACTGCCTCTTTTCATCGTGATCTGCCATGGGCAGTCATGGAGACAGATTTTGCCTATAAAGGCCCTCTCTAATGTCTATAGAAGACTTCTCTGCATTCTCAGTCACAACTGTCACTAAGACTACCACCAAGCCCAAGACTGCTGCTATCAATCAAGAAATATCACCACAACCAGAGCTGCACACCCCTCAACACCTGGCCTCAGTCTAGATCCAGCCTGTAGGCCCCCACTCCATTCTCAGCTGTTCTGCAGCTTCCAGTGGTGCTTGTGAAGAGAGAGCTTGAGAACCAGAGGACCCCAGTTTCCTTGAAGACCCAGGGACCCCTACACCAGTGCTAGCTGTCCAGCACCTCAGACTGCATCTTCCCACCCTCACAGTGGCGCTTCCCTATGTCCCAACCCCACCCCACCTCCCACCCCACCCCAGTGACAGAGTGGGGTAAGCATGGTCAACTCCTGTGTCCTGCCTTCCTGAGTAGCTGTGACCTGTGGCAGAGTGGACAAGGGACCCACAACCCTATAAGTCCCATCTGATAAGGGGAGAGTCATACCTGGTAGAGAGCAAAGACGAGAGTTACTCAGTCAACACCAGTTTCTTAGGTCAATATAGTTAAGGTCTCTTTTAGGGTCCTGTTTATCTTTTCTACCTGTCCTGACTTCTGGAGTCCATATGTATAATAACCAAGCAGCTATTGATGGCTTTGATTTTGAACATGATGAAAGATGAATTACAGGAGTCAGGTTACCTGGACCAGGGCATGATGGTCCATGAGACCTCTCTAGTAACATTGTTCAAAACCAAAGAGAGGAGAGTGATGGGATCTAGCAGTGATGAGAAACACTAGTATGACTGTGGGGGCGGTCTTTGAATAGTCCCTAGTCAGCAGTGCAATGGGATCATCTGATGTGTAGGGATGAGAAACAGGCTTATTGAACTGTAACATTGGAACAATTAATTGTTCTGTTCCTTTGAAGAGAGACACACCTCATATGCTGCTGTATTTACCAATTAGAAATCTGATGAACTTTAGAATATATGAACTGGAAATAATCAGAGTATTTTGTTGTTGTTTTGTTCATTGTACGGGTACCAAGAAGAATCATCTGGTAGAGGATTGATATTATGGCTTGTTTGCAATGATGGTTCTCATGCTATTGAGTCAATTACAAACATCTACATTTTAAATTCATACATGCATATTAACCACCCTGTGCATGGAACTGTAGTGTTGGTCTGGCCTCCCTGCCTCCAAATATGCATCACTGTTTTTGAAGTATAGAGTTCTGGGCTCCAGGTATACTGTGTGTCGTAAAGTTCCTGAGAAACTGTGGTACTTCTTAAGGAAGGGAAGTCTTCAGAACATTTTGTGTTCCTCTGTATGTTCTTTTAGAAGTCACAGGAGTCTGAAACCTTGACAAAAGTTTGTGTAGATGTTACCTTTTGTACCCTTTAAACTTTGTAAATATCACTGCATCCTGGTACCTACAATTGGATTGATCCTGGCATTTGCCACTACATTCCATTTCTGTTAAGGGTATAAAAAGTCAATAAAATTGTCATACCCTCAGTTTTGCTATTGCCCCATGAAACCACTTCTGGTTTAATTTCTCACACACTGTATCAAGACGCTTTGAACCAGTAAATAAGTGGGTGCATTCTCACCTATATTCCATGACCAACATATTCAAGAAAGTGCCTTTGCCTTTAGGACTGGGCATTCCCAGAGAGCCGTTAGGAAACTAGTCATATGAGGAAATAGTGCAGATATAAATGATTCAGAGAATACACATTATTCAATACAAAGTAATTGTTTATAAAAATAACATTTACAAAGTAACTTTGTGCATTAATTTTTCTATCATACAAATGTCCTCGATAATGTAAACACAGCATTCTGAAATGTGTCATTATATATTGCATTCTTTTGGTATTTATTTATTTATTTATTTATTTATTTATTTGAGACAGGGTCTCACTGTGTAGCTCTATTTGGTCTGGACACAGAGTCACAGAGATTCACCTGCCTGCAACTTCCAAGTAGAGGGATTAAAAGCATGTATTACCACATTTGGGTTTACATGGTGACTTCTGTCTTGTTTGTTTGTTTGGTTTTAATTATGGGAAAACCTTTATTTGCTAAATATTTATGGCATGCATAGGTAGGAATTCATATTGAATTTGAAACCTATCGATATAATACAATGTGAGAATGTTGCTATTTCTTATCTTTTTTATATTTACAAATTTCCTGACTTCTTTGTGTTACACCTTAGCGTCTGAAATAGCACAGAATGTATGCATGTTGTGGGAGGATATCGTGACACATTTTTACAGTTAGGAATTGTTCTATCAATGAGAACTAAATTAGAAATCATCTATTGAATAATATCATTCAACTATATGAGAATCATAGACTCTAATTATCTTTTGTTTTCTTGCTCCAACAAACGCACTGTTCTCATAAATGAACAGCCAAATTGGCTCAATGTTATTGTTTGGTCTTGGTTTTCTTTTGTTAGATAACTGTATCACTCTGTTGCCCTGTCTGGCACAGAAGTCACCATAAAGATGAAACCTGATCTTACAGTGGATTTGTCTGCCTCAGCCTCCTGAATGCAGTAATAAAGGCAGTGAATCTATATGCTGGCTCATACACACACATTTAATTTCAGGATTTGATGACAGTTTTGTGGCATCAATTGCTACTCTATCTGGGCTAATGAACCTAAATTAGAAGACAGTGGAAACTTCAGTTTGTAGACTTTCTCTTAACAATACTGAGAATGCAAGCAGTAGGACAGACAGGTGATGTCAGTGTTAGGTATTTTATGAACTCAATCCCCTCTGCTTGATGACATTTATATCATTATCTAACTCCTCACAGATTTCCAAAGGCTTGGGAAATTTGTAAAGTGCTGTACAATGAAAGGCATATGACCTTCTATCCATCAAATACCTCACCATATAAGTCACATGTTCATTGTTGAAATATTGGTGATTTGTTATCTGTGCTGTAGTATTGAAGAGTAAGCAATTGATGCATACTTTTACAATAGTAAAAATAACAAGAAAAATTGAAGGACTCATATAGTTAGGAAAGAGTTAAAAGAGCCCTGCAGTAGATTAAAATTCTATGCTGTGAAAGTATTAGCTACACATTAATGGCTATGCTCAACATTGCAGTATGTGTTTTCTCCATCAAGAAGATAGAAATAGCAAATGACCGAATGGGAAAATTCAATTAAAACATCTGAAACGTGGGAAACATTATTGAAGAGTTGGGAAAATATGAAAGCTACAGGATTTGGAGTTAGCTATGGTAAACCATAATGTTATTTATATTGCATTTTGAATCATGAATATATGATAGCCTGGTCAACCACACAAAACCAACCCCAAAACATACATGAAACAAGAGGTGGAATAAAATCTGGAGGAAAATACCTAATTAAAAAAAACTGAAAAAAAAATCTGGAGAACCAGGGATTGGATAGAGAATGATGTGTGTGTAATGGTTCAAGCTCTCTGCAAAACTCCATTTGAAAAAGACATTTTCTCTTGAAAATACAAGTGGTAGAACAGAGGCATTAGAAAGTAGGGATGAAAATAAACTCAGAGTTTTGAAATAGCCATAATAGTAAAAAGTAAATCTTGCCAAAATGTTTTCTGTAATATTTTTTTATTTATATATTCACTTTGCATCCCAGCATTAGCAACCTACCCCTCCTAGTAACCCCTACACAGATCTCTCCTCCCTTCATCCCTCCCCACTCACATACTCATTATGCCCACTTCTCCATCCAACCCCAGCACTTCCAGTCACTGCTTTCCTAAGCCCATTAGGCACATCCTCTCCCACTAAGGCCAGACAAGGCAGGCCCATTTAGAGGAATTGGACAAACAGGCAGGCAGTCAACAGATTCAGGAACACCACTATTTCCAGTTGTTGGACCAAGCTGCACATCTGTTACATATGTGCAGGGTGCCTAGGTCCAGCCCATGTTTGCTCTTTGGTTGGTGGCTCAGTCTCTGGCAGCCCCAAAGGGTTCAGGTTATTTGACTTTGTTAGTTTTCCTATCAGCTTCCATAACCCTCAATCCTTCGCACAATTGTCCATAAGGCTTCCTGAACTCCATCCAATGTTTATCTGTGGGTCTCTGAATCTCTTTCCATTAGCTGCAGGGTAGTGCCTCTCAGAGGACAGTTATGGTTGGATCCTGTAGGCAAGGACATCTCCAATTCCAGTTGTTGGGGGATCTGCATGAAGAACAAGCTGTGCATCTGCTACATATGGGCAGAGATCTAGGTCCTGCCTGGGCTCATTCTTTGGTTGGTGATTCAGTTCCTGGGAACCCACAAGGGTCCAGGCTAATTGACTACATTGGTATTCTTGTAGAATCTCTGTCTTCTTTGGGTCCCTCATTTCTTCTCCCAACTTTTGCATAAAACAAACGTCCCTGTTTGGCTGTGTATCAGCATCAGTTTCAGGCAGCTGATGGATAGAGTCTCTCAGAGGACAGTTATACTAGGCTCCCATTTGCAAGCATAACAGCGAACCATAAATCATGTCAAAGATTGATGCTTGCCCATGGGATAGGTTTCCAGTTGGACTAGCTATTGATTGGCCATTCCTTGAGTCTCTGGGTCCAAAGTTTTGTGAGTGGGATGGTGTCATTATTCTTCCACTGGGGGTCCTGCCTGGCTACTTGAAGTTGCCTCTTCAGGTTCTGTGTCCCCACTGTTAGGCATCTTGGCTAAGGGCACCCACATTGACTACTAGAAATTTTCACCATTTCCAGGACTCTGGGACTTCCTAGAGATTCCTCCACTCCCAACCTCCCCACCTCCAGCAAGTGCAGATTTCCATTCATTCTCCTGGTACTCTCTCTAGACTCTCCTCACACCTAATTCTGACTCTCCATTCTCCTCCCCATCCCCTCTCTCAAGCAGTTTCTTCCCTCTCTCTCCCTCCTATGACTATTTTATTCCCCCTTCTAAGATATATTAAAATATTCTTGCTTAGACCTTCTTTCTTGTTTAACTTCTTTGAGTCTGTGAAATATATCATGGGTATTCTGTACTTGATGGCTAGTATTCACTTATCACTGAGTATATAGCAAGCATGTCATTTTGGGACTGTGTTATATCACACAGGATATTTTCTGGTTCCATCCATTTGTAGTCTGAATTCATTATCAATATTTTAAGATTATTTTGGCTTGGCATAAAGACTTTCTCTTCTTTCTTTTAGCTCTTCAAAATGAATTTCCAGGACACTTTGGGGGTTCTTAAACTTTACTTCAACATGTATCTCATCTATTGTTCATAGGTTACCTCTTTAAACCTTCATGGTTTCATAGTATTCATAGAAATGGACTCACATCTGAAATTAAGATGAAGATACTACATGAGTAATGCCAGTAATTCGGTTTTGTTTCAGGATTAATGTTCTGGTGTGTGTATGGTATTAGCATTCTGGAAAATACTTAACAAAATAAACTCAAATCTAATTCATTACTTGATGCATATAGAACTGAGAGTTAAAGTGCAATAGGAGAGGAGGACTTGACAATGGTCTGTAGTTTTGCCCATGGATACTTTTTTTCTGAAGGTAGAATTCAAAGAAGAGAGTAGCATTATTGCTCAGGCTCCCAAGGCATCTACATTCTGTCTGTGGGGAGCCATTTTAACTGAAACTAATACTACTATGGCAGAAATCCTGAAACAATGAACAAAATCTTCCCTATTTTATTTAACACAAATGCATTCTCTTTAGAACACTGGTGCCAACTCTCCTAATCCTACATTACTTTCATATAATTTAAAGTACTGTTATGCAAGCAGACTCATGTTGAGACAAAAGAAGGGTGTCTCACTCCTGAGACCACTGAAAATACATTTTCTTATGGTTTTTAGCAACCCCTCTGAGAAGTTCATTCTACCCTCAAAGGTGTTGCTACCCAAGCTTTATAAATATTGCTCTAATATTCATTTTATAAGTTTGCAGAAAATATTAATGGGTTCAGCACACTTTTGCCAGGAACATTTTCTTGGGAGATGCCACACACACACACACACACACACACACACACACATTCATCTAACTATTCCAATTGTAAAATGGAAACAGCCAAGATCATCTTGTTAAACCAGTGAGATTTATTGGAGTTACATACAGGACTTAGGGGAAGCAGTTAGTAAATGAGAGCACAAGGGACTCAAAGACAATTGCTATCCTGAAACTTAAAACCAGCATAAGAAAGAGATAATAAGTAGTGGACATTGGAAGCAAACCGCTTATCTGTAGGCATCTGAACAGGATAAAGAGCATCTTATCTTAGTGGCTCAGTTTGTCAAATCCTCTTTTAAGAAGTATAATTGGAGTGTGTTCATTTGAGATAAACATACAGAATGCTGTCAGTTTCATTAGCTATTTTGAGGCATGTATTTCATAGCTTCTCTTTGAAATAGATCATTTCAGTCTCCAGGAAAGTTTATACAACTCCATATTCTTTTAGCTTCTCCATCATGACATATTTAAAAGTGAACAAGTAAAAACTTTTAATGAAAGATTTCCTTCATTGCTGTATTTTCCATTTCTCTGAGCATAAATGCTGGGTCGCTCCTAAGATTTGAGGATTATTTAAATGTTTTCCCAACTTCCTCGCATATATAATAATTCTCTAGTGTGGAGCTTCAAGTGTTGCCAACAATACCGCTAGAATAAAGCACATGCCATAGTTTTTCCAGTGGACACTTTTTTTCTGAATATAAATAACCAGGTATTTTCTTAGGTCTGAGATTTGGGTAGAGACCTTTCCTCATATATCACATTCAGAAGGTTTTTATCCTGAATGCATTCTTTCATGTATTTTAAGTGGTGAACCAACACTGAAGGATTTGAACTATACTATATCTATAAGTTCCTTCTCCTATATGTAGTCTCTGATGAATTCTAAGATGATCTTCCTTGGAAACGGGTTTTTCTCATTCACTTCATTTGTGAAGGTGTCAACTGTGTGCATTCTCTGATAAGAGCTAATATTGTTTTTGGCTAAAGCATTTGTCACATTTATTATATTTGTAAGGCTTCTCTCCTATATGAATTCTCGAATGAAGATGACGATAGAATTTTTGGGTAAAGCATATGTCACATTCACTTTTGTAAGGTGCTTTCTCCTGTATGAATTCTCTGATGTTTTCTAAGATCACCTTTATAGGTAAAGCATTTGTCACATTCACTACATTTGTAAGGTTTCTCTCCTGTATGAACTCTCTGGTGGATATTAAGACTGCCTTTTTGGGTAAAGAATTTGTCACACTCACTACATTTGTAAGGTTTCTCTCCTGTATGAATTCTCTGATGAATACTAAGACTGCCTTTATGGGAAAAGTATTTTTCACATTCACTACATTTGTAAGGCTTCTCTCCTGTATGAATTCTCTGATGACTTCTAAGGCTGCTTTTAAACCTAAACCATTTGTCACATTCATTACATTTGTAAGGTTTCTCTCCTGTATGAATTCTCTCATGTCTTCTAAGATCACCAACTAGATTGAAACATTTCTTACATTCACTACATTTGTAAGTTTTCTTGCCTGTATGACGCATCTGATGAATACTAAGACTGCTTTTTTGGTTAAAGGATTTGCCACATTCACTACATTTGTAAGGTTTCTCTCCTGTATGAATTCTCTGATGTGCTCTAAACGAGCATTTCTGGGCAAAACATTTGTCACATTCACTACATTTGTAAGGTTTCTCTCCTGTATGAATTCTCTGATGTCTTCTAAGATCACCAACTTGACTGAAACATTTCTCACATTCACTACATTTGTAAGGTTTCTTGCCTGCATGACGCATCTGATGAATACTAAGACTGCCTTTTTGGGTAAAGGATTTGTCACATTCACTACATTTGTAAGGTTTCTCTCCTGTATGAGTTATCTGATGTTTTCTAAAAAAGTATTTCTTGGCAAAACATTTTGCACATTCACTACATTTGTAAGGTTTCTTTCCACTTTTGGTTTGTTTCAACATGAGGATTTCTTTAGAGTCAAAAACATCATCAAGCTTTGCACTATTGTATTCTTTCTTTCCTATGTTGATTCCTTGATTTTGACTAATGGTAGAGCACAAATTGAAACAGTTTACATGGTTTTTATATTTGCAAGGTTCTCTGTTGTTTTCAGTTTCGTGTCTGCTTAGGTTTGATGATTCAACAGATGTAGACCTGAGGTTAGTTTTATAAGGTATACTTCCGGTGAACTCATGGATGACTTTGCCAAGCTCATGACATTCATAAGATTTCACTTGGATATTTGCATGCTTGTGGACAATATGTTGTAGGTCTTGATCCAACATGTTCTCAAATTTTGGACACATGCAGTGATTCTCTGAAAAAAAGGAATGCATTTAGAGATGACAGGGATTAGTGGATGAATAAGACAATATCCCATGTTTCCTGAAATTTTCTAATGTAAATTAGTGATTCTCAAGGATGGAACTCTCAAAAGTGGACTTTCTTGTTTCACAATCATTACATGGATGCTTAGAGCAGTCTCAAAATTCATGCATAACAAATGACAGGAAACATTAGTCTCTATTTTTTATTTACCACCTTGCTTGGCAGAAAGTAAAAAGAATACATGATGTAGAAAAAAAGGACTTTGAGAATGAATCTCCCTGAATGACCATGTAAAAAAAAAGTTTCTCTATTTTCTTGTTTATGTTTTGTGACAGAGTAACAAAGTGTAGCTTGGGCCAGCTAGGAATTCATTATGTAATCCACATTGGCATGGAACTCATGATATAAAAGCCATGCTGTACCAGGACTAAACATAGAAACCATTGGCCAAAAACTAAATAATAAGTAACAACAAGATTCACACAAGTAATAGCTCTTTCTCTATTTAGAACCTTCCTGATTTTTAAAATTCATAAACAATTGAAGACTTTAATGCAACAGTAAAATTACTACAATTGTAGCAATATATTTTCTTGCTCTGACTATTGAGTGGTTTTTAAACTTTGAAGTTTTGATTAAAAGTAGATACCATGTTTTGAAAGATTACATAGAATACAATACTGGATACTCTTCCAAAGAATGAAGAGAATTGTAAAGGAAACACAGTGAAGAACTTATGTTGGTAACCAGGATTTCCTTTATTCTGGGAGTCTTTAGATATGTCAGAGGGTTTATATAACCAAATAGTAGGTAAATTCACAGAATGAGTCAGGAATTATACAAGAAGAGTATTCTTACCCACAAAAAACAGATTATTGTAATTCTCCAACATCACATCCATGTACAGTGCCCTCTGAGCACAGTCAAGACATTCCCATTCCTCCTGTGAGAAGTCCACAGCCACGTCCTCGAATGTTAACTGACCCTGTAATGGAAAATTACCTGTTTATCATATGCTGCTGGACAAAAGTGTTTTCCTAGATAAAAACGACCAAAAGAATAAGAGGCACACTGTGATAAAAATGAGTCATGGGAAATATTTGAGGACAAACAACATCTTCTAGAAGTGCTATGGAAATGTTTCAGAAGTTAAGCATTGTTGCTCTTATGAGACAATGCATAGGATGACATACTATATTGAGTACATTCCTAAAGTCTCTCTCCTTCATGAATTTTCTGGTGTTTTCTAAGAACTTAGCAACAGCCACTATCACTTCATTTGGAAATTTGTGTCCAGTTGGGATTCTATAATTCTACATTGTTTCCAAGGACACACATGAACTACACAGGAAACTTTAATTTATAATCCTTCAAAATCTAATACTGTCTTCTGAACTTAACAGGTTGGAGTAAAATATAGCAACATATGCATATATCAGTCAAATGTACCAATATACATAAAAGAAAACTGAAATTTAATTTTTAAAAAGGATGTTACTTAAAAGAGTCGTAGTCTTTATTGTACTCTCCTTTTCTCTGGAACAGGATTACATAATGGAGTCATAAACAGCAAGTTTGTAGGTAATATAACATACACATGTGAGGTCCACATGGAAGAATGTACCATTATGAAGTATTGGTTTCTATCAAACAGAATCCCAGTGTCACATCACAGATGGTCAAGTTAAAAGGAGTAAAACTGTGCTTCTAAATTCTACAGCTGTCAGCCTTGCTCAACTATGAACACTGTATCAATCTTATCTTCAGCTGCGCCTCACCTGACTCTATTCTAAAATGCTTAGTCGACATCCTGCAGCCTATGTGCAATGCTGTACTCTATCTGGAACAAAGAGGTAGAATGTGAATGCAGAATTGTCAGATAAATTATGAACCACAGTTTTTTTCTTTAAACAGAAGAGTGTAATATCAGTGAACACATTCAACATTCCAAAGGACACACAGATTCAAGTACTTTGTAAAGGTATTTTGTGAGGCTATATTCGCAACAATAAAAGATATAAAAGAAATAGAGATATGGACTGCATTAAAATTATCTAAAATTTTCTCAAAGTTGACATATGTAATACAGATAAATTGTAATAATAACAATTTGATACATTCCATGTGGTCTTTTACTACAGAATAATTAGACATGTATATATAAATAAATGATATATGTGTTGATGCACTCAGATGAAGTAGAATAATTTTCTTTGATGAAATTGTGTTTTGAAATTAAATTATACTCTTTTAAATACATTATTGCTAGTGAAACTGACTTAAATGAAAACTTATAATATCTAGTTTTAACTTTCTTTTCCTTTCTTTCTACACACATTGCTGCGAACTCGCATGGCTGTCTTCAGTCTCAGGAGACTGATGCTGAATTCAGGGATTCACAGGCATGTCACTCACTATACATAAAAACATACAGACGACCACTTATATACTTAAACACTTAAATAAAAATGTTATTGTATGGCCTGATCAGGGGCACAAGTCCCTTCCGGTCCACTCCAGCACCAGGGTGCCTTGCCTGCGGAGTCTCCGGACACCCGCAAGGACCCACACAGGATCCTTCACGGGATCCGAAGACCTCTGGTGAGTGGAACACAGCGCCTGCTCCAATCCAATCGCACAGGACCTGAGACTGCATTCACTAGGGAAGCAGACAACCTGGCCTGATCTTTGCACAAATCCCTTCCGGTCCACCCCAGCACCAGGGTGCCTTGCGCGTGGAGTTTCCGGACACCCCCAAGGTCCTCACAGGACCCTCCACAGGATCTTAAGACATCTGGTGAGTGGAACACAACCTCTGCCAGGAGGCAGGTTCGAACACCATATATCTGGGCACCTTCCGTGCAAGAAGAGAGCTTGCCTGCAGAGAATACTCTGACCACTGAAGCTAAGGAGAGAACTAGTCTCCCAGGACTGTTGATAGAGGCTAACAGAGTCACCTGAGGAACAAGCTCTAACCAGAGAAAACTATAACAACTAGCTTCAGAGATTACCAGATGGCGAAAGGCAAACATAAGAATCCTACTAACAGAAATCAAGACCACTCACCATCATCAGAACGCAGCACTCCCACCCCACCTAGCCCTAGGCACCCCAACACACCCGAAAAGCAAGACCCGGATTTAAAAGCATATCTCATGATGATGGTAGAGGACATCAAGAAGAACTTTAATAACTCACTTAAAGAAATACAGGAGAACACATCTAAACAGGTAGAAGACCTTAAAGAGGAAACACAAAAATTCCTTAAAGAATTGCAGGAAAACACGACCAAACAGGTGATGGAATTGAATAAAACCATCCAAGACATAAAAAGGTTAGTAGACACTATAAAGAAAACCCAAAGTGAGGCTACTTAGAAACCATAGGAAAAAAATCTGGAACCATAGATGTGAGCATCAGCAACAGAATGCAAGAGATGGAAGAGAGTATCTCAGGTGCAGAAGATTCCATAGAGAACATCGGCACAACAATCAAACAAAATACAAAACGCAAAAATATCCTAAATCAAAACATCCAGGAAACCCAGGACACAATGAGAAGACCAAACCTACGGATAATAGATAATGATGAGAATGAAGATTTTCAACTTAAAGGGCCAGCAAATATCTTCAACAAAATTATAGAAGAAAACTTCCCAAACCTAAAGAATGACATGCCCATGAACATACAAGAAGCCTACAGAACTCCAAATAGACTGGACCAGAAAAGAAATTCTTCCCGACACATGATAATCAGTACAACAAATGCACTAAATAAAGAGACAATATTAAAAGCAGTAAGGGAGAAAGGTCAAGTAACATATAAAGGCAGGCCTATCAGAATTATACCAGACTTCTCACCAGAGACTATGAAAGCCAGAAGAGCTTGGACAGATGTTATACAGACATTAAGAGAACACAAATGCCAGCACAGTCTACTATACCTGGGCAAACTCTCAATTACCATAGATGGAGAAACCAAAGTATTCCATGACAAAATCAAATTCACACATTATCTTTCCACGAATCCAGCCCTTCAAAGGAAATAGCAGAAAAAAAACAATAAAAGGACGGAAATCACGCCTTAGAAAAAGCAAGAAAGTAATCCCTCAATAAACCAAAATGAAGACAGCCACAAGAACAGAATGCCAACTCTTACAACAAAAATAAAAGGAAACAACAATTACTTTCCTTAATATCTCTTAATATCAATGGACTCAATTCTCCAATAAAAAGACATAGACTAACAGACTGGCTACACAAACAGGACCCAACATTCTCCTGCTTACAGGAAACCCATCTCAGGGAAAAAGACAGACACTACCTCAGAGTGAAAGGCTGGAAAACAATTTTCCAAGCAAATGGTCTGAAGAAACAAGCTGGAGTAGCCATTCTAATATCGAATAAAATCCACTTCCAACCCAAAGTTATCAAAAAAGACAAGGAGGGGCACTTCATACTCATCAAAGGTAAAATCCTCCACGAGGAACTCTCAATTCTGAATATATATGCTCCAAATGCAAGGGCAGCCACATTCATTAAAGAAACTTTAGCAAAGCTCAAAGCACACATTGCACCTCACACAATAATAGTGGGAGACTTCAACACACCACTTTCATCAAGGGACAGATGGTGGAAACAGAAACTAAACAGGGACACAGTGAAACTAACAGAAGTTATGAAACAAATGGACCTGACAGATATCTAAAGAACATTTTATCCTAAAACAAAAGGATATACCTTCTTCTCAGCACCTCATGGTACCTTCTCCAAAATTGACCACATAATTGGTCACAAAACAGGCCTCAACAGATACAAAAATATTGAAATTGTCCCATGCATTATATCAGATCCCCATGGACTAAGGCTGATCTTCAATAACAACATAAATAATGGAAAGCCAACATTCATGTGGAAACTGAACAACACTCTTCTCAATGATACCTTGGTCAAGGAAGGAATAAAGAAAGAAATTAAAGACTTTTTAGTGTTTAATGAAAATGAAGCCACAACATACCCAAACCTATGGGACACAATGAAAGCATTTCTAAGAGGGAAACTCATAGCTCTGAGTGTCTCCAAAAAGAAACTAGAGAGAGCACACACTAGCAGCTTGACAACATATCTAAATGCTCTAGAAAAAAAGGAAGCAAATTCACCCAAGAGGAGTAGACAGCAATAATCAAACTCAGGGGCGAAATCAACCAAGTGGAAACAAGAAGAACTATTCAAAGAATTAACTAAATGAGGAGTTGATTCTTTGAGAAAATCAACAAGATAGATACACCCTTAGCTAGAATCACTAGAGGGCACAGGGACAACATCCTAATTAAGAAAATCAGAAATGAAAAGGGAGACATAACAACAGATCCTGAAGAAATAAAAAACACCATCAGATCCTTCTACAAAACGTTATATTCAACAAAACTGGAAAACCTGGACGAAATGGACAAATTTCTAGACAGATACCAGTTACCAAAGTTAAATCAGGATCAAGTTAACGATCTAAACAGTCCCATATCTCCTAAAGAAATAGAAGCAGTCATTAATAGTCTCCCAGCCAAAAAAAGCCCAGGACCAGATGGGTTTAGTGCAGAGTTCTATCAGACCTTCAAAGAAGATCTAATCCCAGTTCTGCACAAACTATTTCACAAAATAGAAGTAGAAGGTACTCTACCCAACTCATTCTATGAGGCCACAATTACTCTGATACCTAAACCACAGAAAGATCCAACAAAGATAGAGAACTTCAGAACAATTTCCCTTATGAATATAGATGCAAAAATACTCAATAAAATTCTTGCTAACTGAATCCAAGAACACATTAAAGCAATCATCCATCCTGACCAAGTAGGTTTTATATCAGAGATGCAGGGATGGTTTAATATACAGAAATCCATCAACATAATCCATTATATAAACAAACTTAAAGACAAAAACCACATGATCATCTCGTTAGATGCAGAAAAAGCATTTGACAAGATCCAACACTCATTCATGATAAAAGTCTTGGAAAGATCAGGAATTCAAGGCCCATACCTAAACATGATAAAAGCAATCTACAGCAAACCAGTAGCCAACATCAAAGTAAATGGTGAGAAGCTGGAAGCAATCCCACTAAAATCAGGGACTAGACAAGGCTGCCCACTTTCTCCCTACCTCTTCAACATAGTACTTGAAGTCCTAGCCAGAGCAATTCGACAACAAAAGGAGATCAAGGGGATATAAATTGGAAAAGATGAAGTCAAAATATCACTCTTTGTAGATGATATGATAGTATATATAAGTGACCCTAAATATTCCACCAGAGAACTCCTAAACCTGATAAAAAGCTTCGGTGAAGTAGCTGGATATAAAATTAACTCAAACAAGTCAATTGCCTTTCTGTACACAAAGGATAAACAGGCTGAGAAAGAAATTAGGGGAACAACACCCTTCTCAATAGTCACAAATATAAAATATCTTGGCATGACTCTAACTAAGGAAGTGAAAGATCTGTATGATAAAAACTTCAAGTCTCTGAAGAAAGAAATTAAATATCTCATAGATGGAAAGATCTCCCATGCTCATGGATTGGCAGGATCAACATTGTAAAAATGGCTATCTTGCCAAAAGCAATCTACAGATTCAATGCAATCCCCATCAAAATTCCAACTCAATTCTTCAACGAATTAGAAAGAGCAATCTGCAAATTCATCTGGAATAACAAAAAAGCTAGCATAGCAAAAACTCTTCTCAAGGATAAAAGAACCTCTGGCGGAATCACCATGCCTGACTTAAAACTTTACTACAGAGCAATTGTGATAAAAACTGCATGTTACTGGTATAGTGACAGACAGGTAGACCAATGGAATAGAATTGAAGACCCAGAAATGAACCCACACACCTATGGTCACTTGATCCTCGACAAGGGAGCTAAAACCATCCAGTGGAAGAAAGACAGCATTTTCAACAAATGGTGCTGGCAAAACTGGTGGTTATCGTGTAGAAGAATGCGAATTGATCCATTCCTATCTCCTTGTACTAAGGTCAAATCTAAGTGGATCAAGGAACTCCACATAAAACCAGAAACACTGAAACTTATAGAGGAGAAAGTGGGGGAAAGGCTGGAAGATATGGGCACAGGGGAAAAATTCCTGAATAGAACAGTAATAGCTTGTGCTGTAAGATCGAGAATTGACAAATGGGACCTCATGAAACTGCAAAGCTTCTGCAAGGCAAAAGACACCGTCAATAAGACAAAAAGGCCACCAACAGATTGGGAAAGGATCTTTACCTATCCTAAATCAGATAGGGGACTAATATCCAATATATATAAAGAACTCAAGAAGGTGAACTCCAGAAAATCAAATAACCCCATTAAAAAATTGGGCTCAGAGCTAAACAAAGAATTCTCACCGAGGAATTCCGAATGGCTGAGAAGTACCTGAAAAAATGCTCAGCATCCTTAATCATCAGAGAAATGGAAATCAAAACAACCCTGAGATTCCATCTCACACCAGTCAGAATGGCTAAGAACAAAAATTCAGGTGATAGCAGATGCTGGCGAGGATGGTGAGAAAGAGGAACACTCCTCCCTTGTGGGTGGGATTGCAAGCTTGTACAACCACTCTGGAAATCAGTCTGGTGGTTCCTCAGAAAATTGGACATAGTACTACAGGAGGATCCCGCAATACCTCTCCTGGGCGTATATCCAGAAGATGTCCCAACTGGTAAGAAGGACACATGCTCCACTATGTTCATAGCAGCCTTATTTATAATAGCCAGAAGCTGGAAAGAATCCAGATGCTCCTCAATAGAGGAATGGATACAGAAAATGTGGTACATTTACACAATGGAGTACTACTCAGCTATTAAAAAGAATGAATTTATGAAATTCCTAGGCAAATGGTTGGACCTGGAGGGCATCATCCTGAGTGAGGTAACACAATCACAAAAGAACTCAAATGATATGTAGTCACTGATAAGTGGATATTAGCCCACAAACTTAGTATACCTGAGATATAAGAGACAATTTGTAAAACACATGAAATTGAAGAAGAACGAAGACCAAAGTGTGGATACTTTACCCCTTCTTAGAACTGGAAACAATATCCCATTCAAGGAGTTACGGAGACAAAGGTTGGAGCTGAGATAAAAGGATGGACCATCTAGAGACTGCCATACCCACGGATCCATCCCATAATTAGCCTCCAAACGATGACACCATTGCATACACTAGCAAGCGTTTGCTGAAAGGACCCTGATATAGCTGTCTATTGTGAGACTAGGCCGGGGCCTAGCAAACACATAAGAGGATGCTCACAGTCAGCTATTGGATGGACCACAGGGCCCCCAATGGAGGAGCTAGAGAAAGTAACCAAGGAGCTAAAGAGATCTGCAACCCTGCAGGTCAAACAGCATTATGAACTAACCAGTATCCTGGAGCTCTTGACTGACTATAGCTGCATATGTATCAAAAGATGGCCTAGCAAGCCATCACTGGAAAGAGAGGCCTATTGGACACGCAAACTTTATATGCCCCATTACAGGGTAACGCCAGGGCCAGAAACGGAATGGGTGGGTAGGGGAGTGTGGGGGAGGGTATGGGGGACTTTTGGAATAGCATTGGAAATATATTTGAGGAAAATATGTAATAAAAAAAGTTATTGTAAAGAAGCAGTGCCACAACTCCTTAGAGTTTTTCCCTATGCAATACATAGCTTGGAAGAGAGGGAAAACATATCCATATGGTGGAGGGAGCATTCTTCCCATTAAAGAAAAAAAGAGAACAAATTAAGAGGAACATTCATTCATGACTGAAATTACATGGCATATAAGAAGTAATAAAGCAATACTCCTCAGAAAACCCTACTAATATATTCCATAAATAAAAAGGTACACAGAGTAGTGCTTACACTACTTCTAAAAAAGGAAACGAAGGAGTAAAAGAAAATATTCATCTGTATATTGAGAACTGACAACACTGAACATTGCACAGCCTCTTAGAAACAAACAAATTTCATTTGTCAACACACTCATGTTCACTGTGTAACACAAAAGGCCAAAAAGAGATGCCAGAATACTGCAATCTGCATGTCCTCACAAACACATCAATGTTACGGTCAGAGAAAGCTACATACTCCTTCCATCATTTGTTCCTCTATGGAGTTGAAATATTTACTATTAGGACATAAGACAGTGAATATATTCTAATTCTACTTCCCCATAAACTCTACTCATCCATATATTGCTCCGTGATGTCAGTGACCATGTATTTGAAAAGCTACATTCAGAAAGATGTTTCTAGAAACCTTACTATTCCTGAAATGCAACTTATGTAGCACCTGAGACCTCTTTTCCCCAGGAAATATAAAAGGGCACCAATGTAAAAATTAGTCATTAAAATATTATTTGAGTATCGTCTACAATACTTTCTCTACCAGAACTGCAGGTCTTCACTCCTTGGAAATTTATGTTCTCATAGTATAAAATCCAGTGAAAATAGAACAGCACAAGGCTGTGCTTGTCCCATTTGAAGTGAAAGATATAAAGGCTTAATTCTGACCATTGGCGAAGAACAAGATAAATTAAAGAAGCCAAACACTTTTGGTAACATTACCAGAGGTAGAGAACTAAAGTTTTAAATGGCTTAAATAATAAGAGGAATTTCTAAGAAATGTAGACAAGACACTGACCTGAGGAGCATTTAGGAGAGAAGCATTCATTCTTCTTGTTACTCTTACCTGAAAAATTAAAAGTGAAAATAAATACACCTCTGTTATGAACAATGCTAAACCATATAAAAAACATAAAAATGAAAATGATACCAGAAAACTTGTCAACATTCCTACAGAAAGGAGAACATGGATGATATATTTAATGTGACAAGGAAAATGACTACAATCTGAGGCCTTTTTCTAACCTCGCAGGCAGCAGGCACAAACAAGAGCACATGCAAACCTTTTGTAAAACACTACTACTCAGAGTTATTACTGGAAACTTTTCAAGGACTAGAGTCATAGGCTAATGACCAGTGGGGACCAAATGAATGCCGAGCATTAAATAGAGTCATCACACTAGAACACAATATCTGACCATTTGGTCACATTTCATTTCATTCTACCTTGCAGATACAGTACATCTATTTTCCATGTGTGTCCTACTGTCCTGATGTACAGACACAGATTCAATCCATCAAATATCATGTTTTGGGTTTTTTTCCAAACTGATAAATCATCATCAGGTCGAGTTACAGTCACTTCCATCATCATCTAAGAAGGCTTTATATTGTTCCTGAGTTAAAATGTATCTTTCCAATAACTCTTTTTTTCAATGTGGAATTCTTTTCTAAATTGCATGCACACCTTTGTTGGGGAATATTGACTACTAAAATGCATGTGAATGCATTTATAAGAAGGATATTACAAAGCAGGACACACCTGTCTTTAAATGGAATGTCCATGTGCTAAATGTTCTAAGCCAGTGGTTCTAGGCCTTTCTAATGCTGAAACCTTTTAATACAGTACAAGGAACTCATGAATTAATGTATGTACATGGGGTAGGCCTATCTGTAGATTGATATAAAAGGAGTATATCAGTTCCAAGGCAATCAGAAATAGATCATTTATGGTAGCCTTAGGTGACTCCTGTGAAAGAGTCTATGCCCCAAGGCATCATGACTCTCAGGTTGAGAACTGTTCTAGGCAATGTCAAGACAGAATCATCAAGATGTAGGTATGACAGAAACTCTCTGAGGGCTGCTACTCATAAGAGGATATGCATGAAGATAAAGTGAATCATTTCCACAGTACACACAGATTTATAAAGAACTCATTCTATATCATCTTTTGCCTGAGTATATTTTATTCCATATGTTATTTAATCTTCATGGCTCCACGGGAAAACATAATTTTCAGTGCAATAATACCCATTATGATAGTGCCATTGTAAAATGAAACAGTTCCTGGCTGCTACAGATTTCCCCTATGATGATAACCCTTGTAATTCCACATGAAAGTAAAAATGTGTGACATGGGTCTCCTCTTATATATACTTATACATATATACATTCACACACAGGCATACAAATTATATATGTCTAAAAATAAGAACTCATTCTGAATGTTGACATAGTATTACTACACAAAGTTGTGTTGATAGTAGCATATATGTAACTCTTTTTATGTATTATATTGACCCTACGTTTCTCTCATATCAAATACTTCTCCAGACATTTAACAGCCACTTGGATGGTCTCTTTCTATGCCACTGCCCAAGTAGTTTAGTGTGACAATGGGAAATAGTAGATGGATGGCATGCTGTGGAAAGTCATACAAAATTAATGAGAATCAAAGCGGAAAAGGACGATTTTTCTAGAAAAAAAAGTGACTATCAACGTTTATGTCATAAAACTAGGTCAGGCAATGAGCAAGTCCTGACACAGTATCTCCACTAACAATGTCTGCGGACTACACAGACTCAGCAATGAAATCTCCAATTCTTTTAGAAACCCTGTAATAATCTTAAACAGGGGATATTCCAGAATATGCAGAATAATGAAAGAAAGAGGGTGTTAAGACAGTCATCACACAAAGCTGACTTTACCTTGACTTAAAAAAACAGATGAACAAAAACAAATTACAAAGGAAAAAGTTATAGAGTAGTTGCAAGGATTTACATTAACAAGCAGATTCTCTTTAATGGATACAGAAAGGGAACGAGTTGATTTCATACCAACAATGTAAGACTGTTTCAAGATCCACAACACAAATAATTCAAAGCACAAAATATGTAAACCAGTGAGGGAAGACACACCACCCTGTCAACACATCCATAAAACGTCTGGGGCAAAATGTCACACGGGTTCACTATGAAAGCACTGAAGAATATGAGAACAGAAGGAATATACCTCAGCATAATCAAGATATAGTCAACATTCTAACTAATCGTTACATAATTTGAACACAGTCTCCATCATTCCACTGTATTCAGAAGAAAGAAAAGGACGTGCAATAGCTTCACACTAACTCATAACAGTGTATGAGTGCTTACAAAGAGCAAGTAACACTTAGAACATTTTCCATGAACCAAAAAAGAAAACAAGGGATGTGCTCACAGCTCCGCGGACTTTCCCGGTTCGCCGCCGTCTCCCCTGCGGGGGGACCCGGCCTCCGCCGCCCGCACATGGCCCTGCTGAGGTCCCTCTGCCTCCTTGTGCCTCTACCGCCGCGTACGCAGCCTTCCCGGGCCCTGCACGGGAGAAGCGGGCGGGCTCTGCTGCCATGACAGGCTCTGCCGCGCACAGACGGGGCTTCCTCGGCCCGCAGCTGTTTCCGGGGTCCCCGGTTCCCCCCGCCGCCGCCGCGTGACTTGAGGCCCGCCGGTGTTCCCCGCTGCAGAACTGTGACCGTTCACCGCAGCCGCAGAGTGAGGTCACTGCCACCGCCCACAGCCACGGAGCGAGGTCACAGCCGCCAACGCATGCACGCACGCACACAGATGTGGATGCGGTGGTCAAGGTGTCTCTGCGACCCCCACCAACCCCGCCCCGCCGGACGGACACCCCAAGGTGCAAGGAGAAGGCCTTGAAAAGGCCGCCTTTGGGAGAGAGGAGGGTCGCATGTGACCGCGAAGATGGAACCGCCATCCCTGTAGTCCCTCCCCGTTCATATATACGTATGTATTCATGAATGCGTATGCAAACGATGCTTAAATGTGTCTGTGAATGTCCCCGCCAATAAAATTGCTCTTCATATGCCAAAAAAAAAAAAAAAAAAAAAAAAAAAAAAAAGAAGAAGAAGAAGAGAAAACAAGGATGCAGTTTTTCCCAAATTACATAATTTGGGAAACATGATTATTCAATTCAAAAACTATAAACATTTCACAAGAAAGCTCCATTCTGATAATACTCTTAATAAGCTATATAAAACTACAAGAAAATATCACTTGGTTTTATACATTGCTGGAGAATATGCTGAGAAATCAGCAGACCACTCATTGTGGTGTAGAATTCAAATTGCTAACAGGGCCTTGTAAGCTACTGGGCAAACAACTCATGAGCTATTGTCCTCAGATACTGAATGCTAGCTAGTGCTGCAAAACAAACATGTCCAGCAAAGTAGGCTCACCAGCACAACAGTCCCAAGACAACTTTTAAGTAAGAGAAGACTTTCTGGTTTGGTCTGAGGTCAGCCACAAAGGAAATGCATAGCTGGTATTAGAAACCAGCCAAAAGGTAATGACTGGAAAGATCACAGGCCCAAGACAGAACCTATCCCTGATTATATATATATACTGGAATTGCCTTGAAATGATTCTACTTACACCATAGCCTGGTGCTGCTTGAAAGCCTAATAAATCATACAAACATAGTTTGCAACAAAAAATTGTCATTTGAGAGACTACTGAGTATAATGAATGATGTGTGTGTGTGGGGGGGGGGGGGTGAAAGGTGGTAAAAGCTGGAGGAAGGGTTATGGAAATCCATACTGTCATATACCAGCACAGTTGTAATTATGGATACATGACAGCCTTGCTACCAATACAAAACCTGCTTCAAAACATACATGAAACATGAGTGGGATGAATAGGATGAAAATGTAACAAGGGATGGGAAAGGTGATTAAGAGAGGGTCTTGCCCAGAGGTACTATGTGGCACTGTTGGGACTTTTCACAAATCTATGAGACACATGACCACGTCCTCCTCTGTTCAGAACCATGGAGCTGCCTAGGTCCCACACACACTGGAGTGAGTGTGACAGTGAGAATTTCACTCAATGTGTTTGGTTTCAATGCACTTTGCATATGAAAAACATGGAAGAGGTTGCTGGGTAGGACAGAATTAAAACAGAACCCTTAATCCAACATATTCTACTAACGGAGATGCATTTTCCGGCATTCATTGTCTAAGAAAGTCATGGACATGCTGGTGTAGAATTCAAATTGCTAACAGGGCCTTGTAAGCTACTGGGCAAACAAGTCATCAGCTGCTGTCCTCAGATGCTGAATGCTAGTTAGTGCTGCAAAACAAACATGTCCAGCAAAGTAGGCTCACCAGCATAATAGTCCCAAGACAACTTTTAAGTAAGAGAAGACTTTCTGGTTGGATAAATTACCCTGAAATTAGGATGGATCCTGATAAAACGTACTGCTACATACCTATCTACATCATCCATATGATAAAGCTTTGCCTCATTACAATCGACATGAGATATTTGCCACTCTGGAGTCCAGGTACAAAAGCAACTTTATTTATCACACACAGGGACCACTCTTAACTCTTCCAATGCTGACATGAGGGGGTCTGTCAGCAATCCTGTTCCGTATCCAGGCTCCATATTCAGTCCCACAAGAGGAGTGACAACTCTATGTTCCTTCCTTTACTGTTATCTTGACAGTTTTCAATACCTCCAGATCGTTTTGTTTCTTTTCTTAAATAAGGTTTATTATTTTAAGTTGAGTATTTTTGCCTCCTCCTTGGTCTGTGCAGTTCATGCACACAGCCTCTAGGTGGCAGAAGAGAGATGGAGTCTGAATTATGGATAGATATAAAGTTTCCAGGCAAACACAGGGAACAGAACCTGGAAACTGGAAGAAAAGCACTCTTAACAGCCGAGCCACGTAACCTGCTCTTAATTATTCCTTAATTAACTGCTGTAGAGACTTAAATCAAAGAACAGTGAGATAGAATTCATGGAGTACCAAGGACAATTTCTTACAGTGCCAGGGTGAGTGCCAGCTCAGGAAAGACAATCACACAGAAGTGATGTGACAGAGACACATTAAAAAGTTTGGCAGCTTCAAGTTTCTCTCCATTTAGTCTGATGTTGGCTATTGCTTTGCTGTATATTGCTTTTATTACTTTTAGGAACGGGCCTTGAATTACTGAGCTTTCCAAGACCTTTAACATGAATCGGGTGTTGCATTTTGTTAAATGCTTTTTTAGCATCTAATGAGATGATCATGTGGTTTTTTTTCCTTTGAATTTGTTTAAAAAAGGGAAGGAATCTATCCTTCAGCTGTGATACCATTTACAAGCTAAAAGGATCCAGTAAGGAACTGCTCAAACATGGTCAGACATATAAATTTTTAAAAATACATATACTTAGTTAAATTTAAAAAAATAGATGAAAGGAGTAGAATTGACTTAGTTTCTGCAGTTGCCTTCTGCCATTACCTGTTCAAAAACTGTCAACCCAATTGGGAAGAGGGTCCAGAGTTCCAGGATCTCACAGGTACCCTATTGATATCAGGTTTCCTGATGCTGTCTATGCACCTGCTGCACCCACACACACACATTAGAGTTAAAGTCTGAGCATTCACCCTTCCAATCACAGATGGAAATTCTTTCTCCTGTTTAATGCATTTGTCTCCACATTTGCTCAATATCAACCTAAGTTTTTCTTTTACAAAAAACATAATGAAATGACAGATGCTGACGAATGATATCTGACAGTCAAGAACATGTGACAGCTCGTATGTGAGCACTATTCATCATAGTTGGCTCATATTTTGAGATTTATTATGAAGTCAATCTTCTGTCTGGAATCTCCATGTTACACATTTTTAATAATAAACAACATTCTCAATTAATGTGCATGAAGAATCTCATTTCTGATAGTCAATGTCTGCACTCAAGGTTCTCTAGTAATTTATCTTTCAGGAAAAGAAAAAGAAAAAGCTGAGGAACATAGAGTCAGTAGGGATCAAACTTCCTGCATTCACCATGCAAGTCAGTGTACAGATTCTTCAATAAGGAAACAGCAAAGAATTCACATAAGTTTCAACTATCACAGGCGGTTTTGTATGAAATAACTTCTTCCTGTACATTCCTGAACTGATAAATAAATACTCACTGATTGGTAGGTACTTAACAGTAACAGCATATCAAAACAAATTACAGACATGACATGACACAAGGGTAGCATGTTCTCTTTCAAACACGGAAACACTGACAAGGTTTCTGATTTGTAAAGATTCAAAGCAATGTGTTTATGAACAAGGTAATCCCGACTATAGGTAGAATTTTGAGAAAGCACAGACCATTCTAGACCTTCAAAATATTAAACCAGATTTCAAAATCAAAATTATTTCAGTTGAAACCATTAATAAACAACAGGAGAAATCAATGGTAAGATAAGACACACAGTTTCCCATTCTGTAGATATACTAAACAATCCTTATCAAGGTCCTGCTAGCATTGTATCAGTAAAAGGGAAACTGACCACAAAAGGAAATGATTATAAAGGAGCTACTGAACCCTTCAAAGTTAAAAGATTAGGAAAGAAAACTTGAGACAATAATGCTTAAATGAAGGTAATTAAATTTAGATATTATTGATATGTACACCAAAAAAGTGATACAAATGGAATAAGGATATCATCATACACATGCAGTCAAATAAAGTATACTTTCTGTTTGTATTAATTATTACACAGAAAGTCAGTAATGTGTGTAATAGGCTAATCATGAGATGATTCACAGTAGAATATTCCAAAACCATTTCTATACAAACAGAATGGGTGATCTCACTGCTCTAAAAAATGTTTATAATGTTTCTATTCTAGCTTATGAGTAGGAATGTTTTGCACCATGTGTGTATGAGCTCTGTGTTTGTACATGGTGGCTGGTGAGGTCCAATGAAGGCACCAGATCTCTTGGAACGGAATGCATAAAATGTTTCTGGACATCATGGGGATGCTGAGAACTATACCCATGGCTCTATGAGATGAGGAAGTGCTGGTCACTACTGAGACATCTCTGCAGTGCTCCTCCCGTCCCATTTCCTCTGTCACTTGAGCTCCCCACTGATTCTACCACAATTCCTCCAAAATATCCATGATCCCTTTGCTACAGTCTTTCTCTATACCTTATAGGAGTCTTTGTTCTGCTTCACAGTGGGTACAAGTTTGGCTAATCAGTTAGATCAACATATAAGAAAAATATTCTTCATCTGGTTTTCTAACATGTTACAGTGCCAGGAGACAAAGAGGATTCTATAAATGATTCTCCAACTGTGCTGTACTTTATTAATACTAAAAATGATCTGCAAGGATCTTGGAGTCAGGAGATGATACATAGACCATTGGAGGGTGCTACTTCACCTGAGCTATCTCCACTGCTCTCAGCACTGTATCTAGTGAGCTCACATCACTGCTGTATCTACTTGGTAGATCACAACCATGCACAATGTGATCTGATGGCCTCTTCTGGCAGGCACATGTGAAGGTGTACACTCAGAGAGAGTAATCATATACAGAAAATAAATAAACCTTTTTTAAAATATAAAAATACAAGTAGAATTTAAAGAGGTATTTCAGGGTTATATAGAAATTAATGAAATTGATTCAAAGATTATAAAACCGTATAGTTCAATATAACAGACATGTCTCTCTGCAGAGATTAGGTACTGACAAAGCAATGCTCACCTACTCGAAACTAAAAGAGTGCCAGTCAGTGGCTGCACATGCCTTTAATCCCAGCACTTGAAAGGCAGAAGCAGGCAGATTTCTGAGTTCCAGGCCAGCCTGGTCTAAAAGAGTGAGTTCCAAGACAGACAGGGCTACACAGAGAAACTCTGTCTCGAAAAAAAACCAAAACAGAAAAACCACCCCCCCCCCAAAAAAAAAGAAAGAAAGAAAGAAAGGGAGGGAGGGAGGGAGGAAGGAAGGAAGGAAGGAAGGAAGGAAGGAAGGAAGTAAAAGAGTGACTCTCTGTATTAGAATTAGAGCTAAGAAGGGGACCTGGGAGAGAAGGTAGACAGTGTGGGAAGCGGAGTGTAAGGGAGAGGGAAACCTGATCTGATATTGGATGAGAGAAAAGGCCTGAGGACCAGCAAAAAGAATGTAAACAGGCAACCTCAGGAAATACAAGGTTGGGGGGACATCCCAGAATGCACCAGAGACCTGGGAGGTGAGAGACTCCCAGGACTGGAAGGGATGGACCTTAGATGAAACACCCAACAGCAGGAAGAGGGAACTAGAGCACACCCCCACCAGGAAAACAGGACATCAAGTGAGGGATGGGGTGGCCAACCCACAGTCACAACTCTGACCCATAATTGTTCCTGTGTTAAAGAATTACAGAAATGGAAAGGGAGAGGAGCCTGAGGAAAGAAGGTCCAGCAACAGGCCCAAAGTGGGATCCAGCTCATGGAGAAGTCCCAAAGCCTGACACTATTACTGAGGCTTTGGAATGCTCACAAAAAGGGGCCTATCATGACTGTCCTCCGAAAGACCCAAGAAGCAGCTGAAAGAATCAAATTCAGTTGTTTGCACCCAACCAATAGACAGAAGCAGCTGACCCCTATTGTTGAGTTAGAGAAGGCAAAAAGAAGCTGAGGAGAAGCGAGATCCTGTAGAAGGACTAGCAGTCTCAGTTAATCTGGACTTCCGAGATCTCTAACACACTGAACCATCAAAAAGACACCATACACCAGCTGATATGAGCCCCCCAACACACACACACACAGTAGAGGACTTCTGGGTCTCTGTTCATTCAGAGATGATGCACCAAAACCTCAAGAGACTGGAGGCCCCAGGGAGTTTAGAGATCAGGAGGGGTTTGGGGTAGGGGGAACTCTTACACGAGTTCTCGCGACCGGTCAGGAAGAACGCAACAAACCAGAATCTTCTGCGGCAAAAGCTTTATTGCTTACATCTTCAGGAGCAAGAGAGCAAGAGAGCAAGAGAGCAAGAGAGAAAAAGAACAAGAACAAGAAAGCAAGAGCAAGAAGAAGAACAAGAGCAAGAGAGAGAACAAGAATGGCGAAACCCCGTCCCTTTTAAGGAGAATTATCCTCTGCCTAGGACGTGTCACTCCCTGAATGGCTGCAGCCCATCGGCCCAGTTGTCATCACGGGAAAGGCAGAACACATGGCGGGAAAACTGCCCCTGCACGTGTGCAGATTATGTTTACCACTTAGAACACAGCTGTCAGCGCCATCTTATAATGGCAAATGTGAGGGCGGCTTCCTACAGGGATCCACATGGAGATGGGGTGTGGTGGGAAGGAGGTGTGGGATGTGGAGCAGATGGACGGTGGATGGGGGGAGTGACAAGTATGGAATATGGAATGTAAAAAATAAATAAAATTTAATAAAATGGGACACTGCAATGTATGACAATGACATGAGTGTTACTATATGCAGGGCTCAGGAAGGTCTTACACAAGTGAATCAGAATTGAAGAGTTCCTAGAAATAAGTGAATAAGTCAACCTCCTACATTATAAAACTGGAACCCGCATCAAGCAAGCGCACAGACTGAACCAGGAAGGGGTTCCTCTAATGGGGTCTGACGACTGGACAGAATAGCACAGAATTCTCCTTTCCGTAGACAAAGCTTATACCTAACACAAAAGTAGCATATTGCCATAAACACAAAGAAGAGGAATATTAGAAAGTCATCGAACAAAGCTGGTGTTACCTGAACACACAAAGCAGGTAACACAAAGCAGATAAACACAAAGAAAAGAGAAAAATACCAGGATAAATATTTCTGAGAGTAAGTGAAAGACTTGTATAATAAAAACTTCAATTCTTTGAAGAAATTGAAGGCAATATTAAGAAATAGAAAGATGTCCCATGCTCATGGAGCAAGAGGATTAAAATACTAAAAAGCCACCCTACTAAAAGCAATCTTTAGATTCAAGGCATTTCTCATCCAAATTCCAACACACGTCTTCATGGATATTAAATGGGAAACTCCACTTTAATATATATAAACAAAAAATGTACAATAGCTAAAATAATCCTGAACAATAATAGAACTTCTACATTTCTCTCAACATTTCCAATTTCAAGATTATTACAGAACTATAGGATCAAAACCTCAAAAATATTGGCAGAAATAGCCACAGTGATTAATGAATATGAATTGAAGACCTAGACATAAATATATTTGGCTACCTTATTCTTGATAAAAAAGATAGAAATACAAACTGAAAAAAATATAGCATCTTCAACAAAGATTGGTAATGGATCCATACTTATTCTTATGCCCAGATCTCAAGGTCCTCAGAGATCACCAGAGACAGCCAGGAATCCAACTCACATACAAAGCCAAAGTATTTTTATTTAAGCTTGAACTTAGACCCTCCAACCTCTCCCATGCAGCAGAAGGGGGCTAAAGCCTTGCCTTATCGTCACCCTTAGAGCAGAGTAGGAGAATTTCCAACTTTACAGTTACATGATTGATTGACTTGTGAAAATTGCAGCTTGACACATTTGTATTGGCTAATAATTATTTTGGCTAGATAAACAGTGGTTGCTAGCTTAAGCAATCTTTTTTGAGACATCTGGACCTTTTGGAACTTTGCTCCTAAGAGCTAATTGGCTATCAATAGGGAAGGAGTAGGGGATGCTATGGATGTCTCAGATCCTAGAACAAGTTGACGTTTTTTTCAGTAGCTAAGTTCAATCTAAGGACAAGTTAAATATAAAATGGAGTCTAAAAGTAGCCCACACTTTGTACAGCTAAGCAGAGCCATTCACTTATAATCCAGCAATTACCACAAGTACAAGTGGGTCAAACACCACAATGTAAAACCAAAGACATTGAATCTGACAGAAGATAGACTGAGGAGGAAACGTGAACATATTGTCAGAGAAGACATTATTGAAAAAACAAAAAACAAAAGAAACAAAAAAAAGACAAAACACTAATAGCATATGCACTGAGATCAACAATTAATAAATGGGATCACAGGAAACTGAAAAGCTTCAATAAGACAAAGGACACCATCACTGGGACAAAGCAGAAGCCTATAGAGTAGGAAAAGATTGTACCAATTCTACTTCCAATAGAGAACTAATATCCAAAATACAGCAAGAACTCAAGAAACTAGATATGAAAAAAATAACCCAATAATACAAATTAAAAATGGGTTACAAATCTAAACAGAGGATTCTAAATGGAGAAAACTCATGTGGCCAAGAAACACATAAAAATATTCATCACCCTTAGCCTTCAGGGAAATGCAAATCAAAACTACTTTGAGATTCCCGTCTTACACTTGTCAGAATTTCTAAAATCAATAAAACAAGTGACAGCTCATGGTGGAGAGGATGTGGAGCAATACAAACATCCTTCCATTGCTAGAGGGAGTGCAAACATGCACAGCCCCAAGAAAATCAGTGTGGCAATTCCTTAAATTGATGGGAATCAAACTACTTCAAGATCCACCCATATTGCTCCAGGATGTATACCCAAAGTACACTCCAAACTACCCAAGGAACCTTGCTCAAACATGCTCACTGCATCTTTATCTATAATAGCCAGAAATTGAAATCAATCTACATGACCCTCTGCAGAAGAATAAATAAAGATCACGTGATATATTTACTCAAAGGAGAATCACTCTGCTATTTAAAAGAAAAAGGAAAATGTTACACAATACTTCATGTCTCCAGAGCCACCAATGCCTCTGAGGCTATCACTATGCACGATTACAATGTCACTAACTTTATTAAAAAAATAAAGAAGACTACTAATTGGTAAGACTCAACGAAGTTTTTTAAGGACTTGCTGTTAGGAGGGATTTGAAAAAATTATCGTAGGTAAGAGGAAAAGCAAAATCAATCAACTTATAAACAAAGTATATTAACAAAAGATCAAATGGTATATTTCCAAAGAACTCTATGATCAACATGAATGCATTTCACAAAAGTTTCCAAATGTATTAAACAATCATGACATGATTATAGGAAACAGATAGATGGTGATGCAGATAAGCTTCAATATCTACCATTTAGAAAGACAACCATGAACAGCACTGAAAACCAGTATTGAGTAGCACACCTTGGAAAATCATCCACACGACAGGAGAAGAACAATCTTCTCAAACCTCATGCAGAAGTCTCAAGTGTGGTCATGTCAGAACAAGTCAGAAAGGCCAGGTGGTGCAAGCCTTTTACCCCAGCACTGGAGAGGCTGGGGCAGCGGAGGTCTCAGTTCAAGCACTGGCTTATTTTCTAAATTCCAGAACTTCCGGGACTACCTAGACAAAGTGTTTCAAAAAACAAAAATAACAACAAAGAAAAAAATTCTTCAAACCTACTAAAGATTGCAGAGTAAAAAAATGTCTTCTCCACACCTAACCCTCAAGAGACTTGAGGCCTCAGGGAGTGGGTCGGTCTAGTGGGTGGGGATGAGTGGTGGGGATGTCGTCTTGGAGAAGGGGAGAGGGGAGTGGTGACAGATCTGTGAAATACAATTAAAGAATAATCATAATAAAAATAATTGAAAACTCTTTTTTAAACCTGGAATGTTGACATCAGTAGAAGACACACGAACACATAAAGACTTGTATTCTGAGTCACTGTTAGCATCTTCTCAGTCAAATGTGAAAAAAATATAAAAGGATGTTTTTAAAATTGAAAATACCAAAATCACAGAGACATTTTTAAATATAGAGAAATCATTCCAAAAATTCATAAAATGAGAAAGCACAAAAAATTTTAAAATATATGAGAGAAGGATCAAAACCAAGGCTGATTTCAAAGTATGTTAAAATTATAGCAGTGCAAATCTTGCAAAACTGATAAGAAGACAGACAACAGCGGGTATCAGTGGGAAGGTAATATAGACAGAGTTTAATACTATGCAAAGTTTCTAAACAAATCTTATCAAAATCTTGCTGGCTTTATTTTAGGGAACTGAGAAACTAATGGTAAAAGATAAAAGACAAGTTAAAGGAACTACACAATGCTCCAAAACTCTATGAGCAGAAAAAAACTAACAGGCATCAAGTGTTCTGACTAAACAATACATTAAAATTATAACAATGAAAATGTTTAATATTGGTACGAAGATATGATCAGGGGTGTGAATGGGAGGGGGACAATATCCCTCACATACAAACCAATGAAATTACATTTGCCCTTGTGAATTAATTCTTTTTTTTTTTCTTTTTTGGTTTTTCGAGATAGGATTTCTCTATGTAGCCTTGGCTGTCCTGGAACTCACTCTGTAGACCAGGCTGGCCTCTAACTCAGAAATCCACCTGCCTCTGCCTCCTGAGTGCTGGGATTAAAGGCCTGTGCTACCAACACCTGGCTCTTTAAAAGACTTTCTATGTAAGAATCAATTCACGACAGGTGGTGGTGGTGCACTTAATCCCATATGAATTGGTTTGAAATTGGTTTTATTTAATTGGCTCCCTTGGCTAATATCCCTAATTACTGCCTTACTAGGTCCTAATACTTACCTGTGGGCCATGTCTTAATCAATACCCTCCTGTCCTTCATCTGGAAAAGGATCGCAACAATTAAACTCATGGTTTTAAAAACTCACTATCATTCTTTTAAAGGATGACATGGAGCCAATGATTCAACTTTAAGTTACAGCTCAAGGGGGAATGATGTGCTCTGATATAAAACTGTAGCCATTTTGTGTGTAGCCTCCATATTGTTCACAAGGTAAAATTAACTTCATCCACCTTTTAGGAGTTCTCATTAATGGACACTAAGAAAAATGTAACTAATAGGCCAAGAAGTTATCGTTGGATTACTTCTGCTCTGTTATCTCAATGTACTGGAACTCTCCAGTTCACTAACTGTACATTTCCCCTCTTAATTCATCTATGAGTAATCATCTTAAAGGTTAGCTGATAATATTTTGTCTAGTTAGACAAATAGGATGTACCAGTCCCCAGATTGCCTTTAAACTTTTGGACTTGGTTTTCCTATACAAAACCAGGACTGACTGTTACCACAAAATTAGGATACTTAATCCTTCCTGTAGTCCTGATGATTAATCTGACACAAGCATTTAATAATTTCAATTTTTTGGAGACAGGGTTCCTGTGTATAGCCTTGGCTGTCCTGGAACTCACTTTGTAGACCAGGTTGGCCTTGAACTCAGAAATCTGCCTGCCTCTGCCTCCCAAGTGCTGGGATTAAAGGCATGCACCACCACAGCCCTGCACATTAAATAATTTTTAGTCATATCTGAGACTGGTATCTGAGTGGTCAGTAAATGTTTAATCCTGCTCATCAAAAATAACACTGTCTAGTCAGTCAAAATGTAATACTGCTTTCACCCTTATATTCTGCTCTTAGGCTTCCTATTTAAAAAAAAATACCCTAAGAACAAACCAGCATTACAGTCTAGCTCCAGACTCTTCTCTGTGACCCTGATTGATTAGCCTAATTAAGCATTCAATAAACTCATATCTGAGATCAGAATCTGAGGTGACAAGAGTAAACCTCAACAGTATCTCGGCCTAGAAATTTTCAAGTTCTGAGGTTTACTGCTGAATAAGGACATCCCTTCCTAGTTCTTTCTGATCTCTGGTTGCCTGATTAAACTCATCAGTCCTGGCTCAAACCCTTCACCAAGCTGACCAATTCAATATGGCTTCTCTCAGCTTCTCTGCATCACTGTTTGGCCTCAAACTAACTTTGGCGATCTGTTTTAATCTTCAGGCTCCTTCTCATTCTCTGGATCATTCTGTGATTGCCTATGTCTGTTGGGAACCAAATTACAAAAGGGGTGGGGGCCCTGGAGGGAGGCCCGGGGAGAAGTGGGATAGGAAAAAGATGCCCACAGCTTGCCAGAGTTTCCCTAGTCTCTGGTCAGTCAGGCGTGGGAGGGCTGCTATCTACCCTATCCACTCATTCCTGGGTGAGCATTCCTCTATCCCACTCTTCAAAGGGTGGTCAAGGGGCAGCCCTGCCTGGGGACACCCCCCACCCCCCCACCCCATGAGCTACTTTGCTAAAGCCACTAGGGTTGTATGAGAGAGGGAAGAGGGAAGACATTCCCAACACTGACCAGAGTGCACAGCTGAACTTGAAGGGGCAGAGCAGAGACTCTATGGTTTTAGCGCTTTATTATAGAAATGTAGGGGAAAGAGAGAAGGTAGAAAGGAGAGAGAGAGAGAGAGAGAGAGAGAGAGAGAGAGAGAGAGAGAGAGAGAGAGAGAGAGGAAAGAAGAAGACAGAGAAAGGGAAGAGGAGAGAGAAGTGAGAGGTGAGAGGACAAAGGAATAAGAGAGTGAGATGGGGAATAAGCACCCCTTTTTATGGTCTTCACTGTTGCTAGGTAACTGGGTAGGAGTTTAGCCTGAAGGTGTGAAGCTTGGGCCATTGCTTAAGTGACTACTGACCATGCTTCTCTTGTGGGGCCTGTGGGAGGTGGTACCTTAGGCAGGGGCTGGAGTTCCAGGAGCATGAGGGAACGCCTACCATGTCATGTAGGGGAATTATGAACATTGGGGTTCAGACCTCAGCTCAACTGGAGACCAGCCTGCAATTCCCCACAAATGTCTACATTTTTCTCTCTTCAACTTGTCTCTGTTAAACTCTCCTGGTAAAACTGCCTCTTATTTTGCTCTCTGCCTGCCCCCTTAGATAACTTCCCTTTCCTCTCTCCTTTTGTGAGAATTTGGAATATCCTATTTGGTTAAATGTTTGTCTAAATAATCACTCTATCTGCTACTCAACTAGATGTCACTTTCAAACATGGGTTCTTCTTCCATAAACTTACATTACCATCATTTTTGAATTAAAGGTGATTTCCCCAGAGTTTCTTTTATTGTTGAGAATAGTTTTTGCTATTCTAGGTTTTTTGTTATTCCAGATGAATTTGCAAATTTCTCTTTCTAACTCATTGAAGAATAGAGTTGGAGTTTTGATGGCGATTGTATTGAATCTGTTGATTGCTCTTGGCATGATAGCCATTTTTACTATATTAATCCTGCCAATCCATGAACATGGGAGATCTTTCCATCTTCTGAGAACTTCTTCAATTTCTTTCTTCAGAGACTTGAAGTTCTTATCATACAGATCTTTCACTTCATTAGATAGAGTCACACCAATGTATTTTATATTATTTGTGACTATTGTGAAGGGTGTTTTTTCCCTAATTCTTTCTGAGCCTGTTTATCCTTTGTGTAGAAAAAGGCCATTGATTGGTTTCATTTAGTTTTATATCCAGCTACTTCACTGAAGCTGCTAATCAGGTGTAGGATTCCCTGGTGGAATTTATTTTTTTAAACACAACACTTCCTTTATTATATAAGTTTGGCAAACAGCACAAAAATCCAGCAACATTTTAAACATGTAAAAAAGTCAAATGTCAAATAGTACTGAGTATAGTTTTAAAACATTAGAAATAATGAATGCACGGTTAGGAGGAGTCTGCAAGCTGGCAGAGAGTGTGCTTGGCTTCTGAACATGTGCCATGAAACACACAGTAAAGCACAACATCATCATTTATCTTTACAAAAATCACAGCCAGGCAACAGAAACGCACACTAATGGTGACGGTACTGCTCACATGTGCTCACTACAGGTGTCTCACCCATGGAGATGCTACACCTCGTACCCTGAAATGCCATGTGCACAGAGTGGAACAGAAGAAATGGAGGCTGCTGTCGAAGTTAACACTTCTTATCTGAGAATAATAATGTTAAATTAATACTCTCTATATAGCAATTTCTGGATTATAATAATGTATTCATTCCACTGCAAATCTGAGAAGCTGAGAGTTCGTTGTTGGCAGTATAAAATTTCTGACCAGTATCAAAATTTTGGTGAGACACAAACTGAAGGCATTTTCTAGTGTCGCAGATGATATAGGACCTAGGAACACAGAAGAAAACCTGTCCCTTCTCTTTCTTTCCTCTTCCTTGCTTCTCCCCTCTCCCCCTCCCCCCCCCCCCGACTTCAATAAAGGACCTCTATCATGGGAATGTGCTGGCTCAGCATGATCTGTCCAGGAATACACTGCTTTTCAAATAACAAACATACTTAAGGCTTTCGCAAGTTTCTCTCATGTTCATAATTCTCTAGAATAGAGGCTCAAGTGTTGCTAAGACTAGAACTTGGATAAAGCAGATGCTACATTGTTTCTTATGGAATGTTTTCTGCCTGATATGAATTTTCTGATGGTTTCTTATACCTGGTACAGGGGTAAAAACTTTCCCTCATACATTACTTTGGAAAGGTTTCTTCTATGCGTGTATTCTGTGATGTATTATAAAAAATGAGTCAACTGTTAAGTATTTCTACATTCACTAAATTTGTAGAGTTTTTCTCAAGTATGCAGTCTTTTTTAGTGAGTGATTTGTCTCGATCACTTTATATGTTAGGTTCCTCTCCTATATGGACTATCTGATGAGTTCTAAAATTAAGATAATTTTTGTTTTTTGTAATGTTCGTTTTTGTTAAAGTATTTGTCATATTAACTGCTTTTGGGAGGTTTCTTCACAGTATGAATTCTCTGAGGAGTTCCAACACTATGTTTAAGGGTAAGTGATTAGTCACATTCACCATGT
The DNA here is from genome assembly GCF_000001635.26 of Mus musculus. Classification (NCBI taxonomy): domain Eukaryota; kingdom Metazoa; phylum Chordata; class Mammalia; order Rodentia; family Muridae; genus Mus; species Mus musculus. The sequence goes on from NC_000083.6 coordinate 22,096,173, forward strand.
TTCTAAGCTTTTTCTCCCATATGAATTATGTCATGAGTTCTAAGACTGTCTTTCTTGGAAAAAAGGATTTAACATACACATTGCATTTGTAAGGTTGTTTATCTTGTACGAATTCTCTGATAAATACTAAGATTGCTATTATGATTAAAAATTTGTCATGTTCCCTTCCTTTGTAAGGTCTCCCTTTTCTTTACTGATTTTGTTAATTTGGAGGCTGTCTCTGTACCTTTTATTTAGTTTTGCTAAAGAATTGTCTATCTTGTTGATTTTCTCAAAGAACCAGCTCTTAGTTTTGTTGATTGTTTGTATTGTACTATATGTTTCTAATTGATTTCAGCCCAGAGTTTGACTCTTTCCTCCCATTTACTGCTCTTGGGTGTGTTTGGTTCTTTTTGTTCTAGAGCTTCCTGGTATGCTATTAAGTTGTTAGTGTAAGAGCTGCAATTTCTATATGAAGGCAATTAGTGCTGTGAATTAACCTCTTAGCACTGTTTTCACTGTGACCCACCAGTTTGGGTATGCTATGCCTTCATTTTCATTGAATTCTAGAAAGTCTTTAAGTTTTAAAAAATTTCTTCCCTGACCAAGTGATCATTGAGTAGAGATTTGTTCAGTTTTCATGAGTATATTTCTGTTGTTTCTGCTATTGGTGCAGTTCAGCTGTAATCCATGGTGATCTAATGAGATGTAAAGGATTATTTCAATCTTCTTATGTCTGTGGGACTTACTTTGTGCTCAATTATATGGTCAGCATTGGAGAAGGTCTTGAGAGGTGCTTAGAAGAAGGTATATTTTTTTGTTTTGGGGTGAAAGCTTCTTTAGATACCAATCAGATCCATTTGTTTCGATTCATCTGAAAGTTTCGTTGTTTCTTTGTTTAGTTTCTATTTTGATGACACATTCATTAGTGACAGTGGGGTGTTGAAATCCCCATTATTCTTTTGTGGGGTTACATGTGATCTTTAATGCTTCTTTTATAAATGTGCATGCTCCTGCTTTGGGGGCATAGACGTTCAGAATTTGAACTTCATCTTGATGGATTATCTTTTGTTTTTGTTATTATTTTATGTGTATGAAGTGTCTGTCCCTATCTCTTTCGGTTACTTTTGGCTGAAAATCTATTTTTATCACATTTTACAATGTCCAATCCTGCTTGTTTGGGGACCCAATTTCAGAGAAAACCTTTTCCCAGCCTGTTGCTCTATCTTTTTTGCTGCGTTATATTTCTATTTTTTTTTTCTTTTTTTGGTTTTTCGAGACAAGGTTTCTCTGTACAGCCTTGGCTGTCCGGGAACTCACTTTGTAGACCAGGCTGGTCTCGAACTCAGAAATCTGCCTGCCTCTGCCTCCCAAGTGCTGGGATTAAAGGCATGTGCCACCATGCCCAGCTGAGTTATATTTCTTGTATGCAGCAGGTAATGGATCTTGTTTGTACGTCCAGTCTGTAACCTAGTGTCTTTTTATTAGTGAATTACCTCAATTATGTTGAGACATATTAGTGACCAGATTGCTAGTTTCTGCTATTTTGATGTTGGAGGTGGTGGTAGTGTGTGTGTGTGTGTGTGTGTGTGTGTTTGTGTATGTGTATGTGTGTGTGTGTGTGTGCGTGTGTGTCTGTGTGTCTGTGTGTGTCTGTGTGTCTGTGTCTGTGTGTGTTTGTGTGTGATTCTTATTTTCATTTTGCTGTGAGATGATTAGTTTCTTGTGTGTTTCTGGGTGTAGTTACCCTCTGTGCTTTGAAGTTTTCCTTCCAGCATCCTTTTTATGGCTGGATTAATAGTTTAAATTTCATTTTGTTATGGAATTTCATAGCTTATCAACTGTAGCAAACCCGAGCTGACAAATTGATCATTAGCTCTTCTTAGGATGACTCGTTAATAGCCAGATTATAGAATAAAGAAAAGTAGCAAAGGGAACAGGTGGTAATGAAAGGAATATGTAAATGATTTGAATGAATCTTAGTAAAAAGCAATTCAAAAGGCCTGTTATTCCAAACTAAAAATGTTCCTTGTGATAGAGTCACCAATCCATCCACAAAAATTTTAACCTAAAATTTATCCTATCTATAAGAATTGGAGGCACATGGAATGGAGCAGAGCCTGAGGGAATGGGCAAACAATAACCAGCCCACTTGAGACCCATCCAGTGGGAAAGTACCAATCCTTAACACTATTATAACGATACTCTTTTATGCTTGCACACAGAAGCATGTTGTCTTCGGAGAGGCTCTACCCAGCAGCTAAATCAGACACCTAGAGTGAAACAGTGGATGGAGCTGGGGCTCTCTTATGGAAGAATAAGAGGAAAGATTGGGGACACTGAAGGGGACAAGAACTCCACAGGAAGACCAACACAGTCAAGTAACCTGGACTCTTGGGGCTTTCAGAAACTGAAACACTAACCAAAGCACATACAGGGGCTGGACCTAGGCTTCCTGGCAAATATGTAGGTGATGTACAGCTTGGACTTCATATGGGTCCTATACAACTGGAACAGGGAATATCCCCAAAGCTGTTGCCTGAATGAGGGATATATTCTAGCTGGGCTGTCTTGATTGGCCTAAGTGGAAGAGGGAGCATCTAGTCTCACAGAGATTTGAAGTGCCAGGGTGGAAAGATACATAAGGGGATGCCTACCTGCTCAGAGAAGATAAGGGGGTGAAGGAAGGATTGTGCTTATGTATTGGAGAGTATGTGACAGGGAAGGCTCAGTGAGCAGGATGCAAAGTAATTAGAAAAATATTAAATTAAGTTAAAAAAAAATAAGCACAAAGCACCACTGCCACAATCAACACTTGTACATTTTAGGTAACACAGCCACTGCACAATATCTTAGAATATTGGTAGCATTATAAGGTTTTACATTAACTAATACATGCCCTCATAGATGAATTAATGTTATCACCATGGGAACAAGATGCGGATTCATCAACTGAAAATTTCCTTCTCACAGTATTCAAGTTTCTGTTAACAAAGCAAGAAATCAAGATTGAAGGTGAAAAAAGGTAAGTATTATTACGTTGTCATAGGAACTTCATCAGCACTTCAAATAAAACAACAGAAAGGCTTTTCATGGGCTTCATGCAAAGATCTGACAAGATGGCCACAACATCTCGCAAAAAGGGCTGCTAGCCCCCTCTCTCAGTTTGGACACCAAAGAATATTTTCTTTCTACTCAACCCTCAGAAAGTGCTAATGTTGGAGGTTCAGGAGATGTGGTTGATGGGACCCTCTCTCCCAGGAAAATCCTCTTGGCAATGTTCCTTAAAAAGATGAAGTGGTAGTAATTGTTCTGTTTCTCTTTGAGACTCCAAGGAATGAGTCAATTCTGCATATGGTAAAAGGTCAGATAAGACTGGAAAAATTTCAATCTCTGGAGGGTAGACTTTTTTTTAATATCACCCTCTTTGAATATATTTTAACACATAACTTATTCAACATCTATACTGTTTAGACGAATATATTTGTGTGTTACAGCTTCAATCACTCCAGTGGTTAGACATAGGGCACGGGGATCACTCAGACTGTCACGGTCCCTTTTCTGAAACAAACAGGAAGTTGCATAAATTCAGTTTCCAAGGGTATCTGGGTTCCAAATAAATAAAAAAATAAAAATTATTTCAAACCCAACTTTCCAAGGATTTCTCAATTTCATCTGCAAGGTGATGAGCAGTGGCTAAAAACTGAAAGTTCAGAGTGAAAACCATTAGCATGATAAGAAGGTATATCTCTGTGTTTGTGTGTGTGTGTGTGTGTGTAGGTGTGTGTGTGTGTGTATGTGTGTGTGTGTGTGTGTTTGTGTGTGTGTGTGTTTAATGTTTCGTGCAGTTAGGATAGAAATGATTAGCCTCTAGATGGGGCTAAAAAGATACCACTCAAACATGGTGACAGCACTTAACTTTTTGTGTGGTATTTAAATCTTGTTTCCAAAAAATTATCTACAGTGAAGTGGTCAGAAGAAAACAGCATGGTTTGCTAAAGCAGAAATGAACACTGGAAAGGTACAGTAGTTATAGCTTTTAAAATACCTTGCCAATGTGTCCAAAGTCAAAAATACCCGAAGGTGCTAGAACAGTACCCCTGTAGTTCCTAGCACCAGAATGCCTCACTGCTTCCTTTTGCTTGTCTGTAAACCATTCTCTCCCCTGCCTCAGGGTTGTTGTTCTTCAAGAGCCATCAGGTATAGCTGACCAGTACTAGATATCACTCCTTTGGATTATTCTTCAAGATTATCATCCTGTCGGATTTGGAATAATTGCTTACTCTGGAAGTTCTAAGAATGTGTCTTGGTCTGAAGTGTTCCTTCTGTAAAATTATGTTACCATATGATTGTATTAGCAATATTATTTAATTACCCATTGCTCAGCAATATCTAGAGGCTTTTATTCCATGATGCCCAGTATAATTATGACAGAGAATGGTTTGAATTTTACTCCATTTTTTTGTCTGAGAATTTTGGTTATATACATCACACATAGATATCCTTGGACGGATTCTGCTGTCACTTGAAGAAGTCTACAGGAGAAGTTCTTCTGATTAGTGGATTTTCATGGAGCTTGAGTAGAAGCAAACAATGCAGGGGTCGGTTCCCAGGGGTCTTGAAGGAGTTAATGCATATCATCTTTGTCCATTGCTCTGGTTACATCTCCCAGACCTTTTTTGGAGGAAGTGTTTCCTTGGGCAGGGGCAGGGGTTGAGGTCTCTTAGTGCTCAAGTTCCAACCAGGATGGAAGACAGTCTGCTCCTGGCTGACTTCGGATCAAAATATAGAACTATTGGCTCCTCCATAATCAAGTCTGCCTTCACAGTGCCATGCTTTCCACCATGACAATAATGCTCTGAACGACTGCAACTGTAAGCCAGCCACCATGAAATGTTTTCCTGTATAAAAGTTACCCAAGTCTTATTGTCCCAGCAATGAGACACTAAGTAGGTCATGAGCACTATAAGGAGATACACTATTGCAATTTACTTACAAAGACTTGATGACCAACATACTTGAAAATAATTGCTTGCATTCCGAGTAAAGTGTTGTGCTTAGGCATCATCCCTAAATCTTCTTGCTGATGATATCAGTCATAAGGAAAGAATCATGGGCTAAATGATATAGTAAAAGCTATCATATTTCCCTATGATAAGTGGAATATCTATATCATCCTGCACCCCAAAGATCAAGACATTGTTATGGCTAGAGCAATCTGAAGCTTTCCTGAGGCCCTAATGTATGAAGGGAAAAAGTGAACATCAAGAATATTCTTGGCAGTTTCAAGAATGGTCTGAGCCAAGAGACATTGAGAATGTGGCTTCTAACTTGGAGAACCAAATGCTCTGTACCATAATGAACTGTGAATAACTGTACCAAAATTGCTGTGTGCTTTTTTTTCTGATGGTATTGAGATATCCTGTGAACCCATTTAATTCATTTAATTTTCCTGACATATCCCATTTTCACTTCCAGAAAATGTTTATAAGATGTTATACTTCTTAATAAACTTGCTTGTCAAAAGTTATAGTTTGTATAAGATCTCTTTATCCTAACTATTCTACCTTCTTTACTCAGAGCCTCAGGAGAGGCTTCCAACTCAGGAGACAGTCACGGAGGATTGACCTGCTGGTCCAGGACAAAGGAATGCCATAGATAAAATAGTACAAAGAATGGTAGAACAATAATAATTAAAATATGATAAGGAATGCATGGAAAAAATTGGACCAGATGTTCCACTCTTAAACAATGCCTAATGAAATCAGGACTATCAATATTTCATTATGGCTAAGAGAGGGATTGTAAAAGTAACTTTTTACTTTCTGGTGTAATTGTTGTCTTGGAAGCTTTTGCCTCTTTCTGCTAACTTAGGCCTAGACCTGGAAGCTTTTAGACTTCCTTCAATCTCATCTAGGCATAGAATATTTTCAGCCTTCCTGGAAATCTCTGAGACTTACTGCTGAATGAGCCCATACCTTCCCAGTTGTTTATGATTTCTGGTTGGCTGATTCAACTCAACTGTTCTGCCTCAAACTCTACAACAAGCTGACTGACTGAATCAGGCTTCTCTCAGCTTCTCCTAATAGCTCTGCTTGGCCTGATACTACCTTGGTCAGTGAGTCTGTCCTAATAGGACTGCTACTAAGTCCATTCTGATGTCAAAACTGCAATGAGAACTCTGCCAGTCTTCAAGTGTCACTAGTTAATTGTTTCTGAGATAGAAAACAAGCATTTACAACTTACAACACATTCCAAGAGGTTGTAAAACAATTAACCAATGGTCATGAAAAGGACACAAACAATTTGTTATATGCAAATACAGAGGAAGACATATTGACTGTGTTTATTCTGTCTAATACATGAAATAAACTGTTAGAGCATTTGAATCATCTGTTGTTTGCAAACAGGGTTCCCTTTGCTGTTTTGGCAATTCCAGTACTCCTGGAGTTTACATTGATCCATGCTTTCTAACTCCCCATTTCCCCAGT
>NC_000083.6:24247642-24290142 GCF_000001635.26 Mus musculus
ACTCTGTAGACCAGGCTGGCCTCGAACTCAGAAATCCGCTTGCCTCTGCCTCCCAAGTGCTGGGATTAAAGGCGTGTGCCACCACGCCCGGCTAAAAAAAGGAATTCTTATTAACACTATTTTACTCCTCTTTATTTAATTTTAATTTTATTATTTATGCAGTATATTATGTATGAATTATGGGTATACACACACCACAGCGTGTGTGTGGAAGTCGGGGAAACTTTTCCTGGGTTGGTCCTTTCTTTTGCTGGGACGACAGGCATGAATCACCATGTCTAGTTCATGACCTTGCTCCCTTTTAAAATCTTATATGGGGGTTGGAGAGATGGCTCAGCAGTTAAGAGCACTGACTGCTCTTGCAGAGGTGCTGAGTTCAATTCCCAGCAACCACAGGGTGGCTCACAACCATCTGTAATGGGATCTGATGCCCTCTTCTGGTGTGCCTGAGGACAGCTACAGTGTGCTCATATATATAACATAAATAAATATTTAAGAAACAAAAAACACTTGATGTGTCTGCCGCACATCTGTGCTTGGAGCCTGAAGAGCCCAGAAGAACTATTAGATCCCCAGAACTGGAGTTACAGTTGGTGTGAGCCTCCGCGTGGGTGCTGGGAATTGAACCCTGGTCCTCTGGAAGAATGGTGAGTGCTTGTAACTGCTGAGTCATCTCTCCAGCCACACTGTCTTCTTGAGACACAAATTTTACCGGCAATAAAAGGGTCTTTTTCTCTTGAAGTAACCATTGCAGCGAGTTGTGTCAAATCTCAGTATGTAGTCTCTTATTATAACTGAAACACTTATGAACAGCATTACCATGTTTGACAGGCATGATGCTGAGGCAGGAGGATCAGGAGTTCAGTCATTCTGGACTAAAAAAGCACTTCTGGACCATGCTGAGCTAAGTAAGGCACTGTCGCTAGGTAAGGAAGAGCCGGGTAAGATGGTCACTGATGGCAGTCCCAATACTCCAGAGGTAAAAGGAGGATCAGGAGTTCAAGATCAGTTACTAACTTGAGATTCTGTTTCAATCAATAAATCAATCAATTGATAAAAAACCACTCTTGGTGCTGGAGAGATAGCACAGCAATTAAAACCACTGGCTGTTCATCTAGAAGACCAGGGTTCAATTCCCAGCATCCCATAAAACAGCTGATAATCTTCTGAAACTCAAGACCCCAGGGATCAAACACCCTCTTCTGGCCTTTGCAGGTACTGCATGCACATGATGTATACAAGATATGCAGGCAAAACACTCAAAAAATAAAAATTAAAAAAAAAAAAAACGATTAAACCACGCAATTCTTTTGCATCAAAGTTGAATGCTGACATTTAAAAACATGCAATCTGGGGCTGGAGAGATGACTCAGCATCAAGAGCTCTTCCAGAGGACCTAGGTTCAATTCTCAGCACTCACGTGGCAGCTCACAATTGTGTGTAACTCCAGTTCCAGGGGATCTAATACCTTCACACAATTATACATGCAGACAAAACACAAATGCATATGAAATTTTAAAAACACACACACACACATAAATGTACACAAGAGCTTTACAGTATGACCAACAACACTAGGATTAGTATTGTTTCCATATGGTAACTTACAGCTCGGACAGCAAGGATGTCCCCAACAGAAAGCCATTTCAGGATATGAAAGAGTACATCTTCTGGGAGACTCAAGATGGTTAAGTTTCTGGGTCTTCTTTTGATTCTTCGTTTAGTAGGATAACAGAAACACTTGGCACACCTACAATGGATCACTTAAAGGGAAAAAAAATTCACAAGCCTTGGTGAGATAAAAAGTTGCATCTAAAGATGATTTAATCGTTACTGTCCTCTATTCACACAAGAGACTAGTTTTAAAATTAAATAAAGTGTACCATATGAATTACTTAAGATACCACCATTCCCCAGCACTCGGGAGGCAGAGGCAGGTGAATTTCTGAGTTCGAGGCCAGCCTGGTCTACAGAGTGAGTTCCAGGACAGCCAGGGCTATACAGGAAAACCCTGTCTCAAAAAACAAAACAACAAAAAAGATACCACCATTCCTTTTATAGCCAATAAATATTCAGGGAGAATATCAGGTAACATGTAACTTGAATGTTGGAAATTTTCTAATCCAAGATCTACATGACAACCAGAGCTGGAGAAAGCAGTCGACACTGATGAACATTCAGTTTTCCTTGAACTGTACTCAAGAAGGTACTTTTGGGGCCAAGAAACTGCTCAGCAGTGAAGGCTAGCTCACAACCAGTCAGTAAGATCCCTTGGACTTTTGCTATAGCCCAGGCTGGCCTCAAATTCACTAACATTAGCTGAGGTTACCCTTGAACTCCTGATTCCCCTACCTCTACCTGCCAAGTACTGCATTCTAAGTATTAGTCACTATGGCCAGCTTACATTGTTTATATTTGAACATGTGACTATCAGCATATGGTTGACCAAGGGACTTGCATAGCATAGACTGGGAACTCAAATTAGCAGGCCGTTCTGTAGAACATGGAGGCCAGATCCATCCCAGAGCAGCTCTCAGCTTGGCAGATGGTGAGAGCTCCCCAGTCCCCAAACAGAGGGGTCTTCCACACTCAGCTTACAGTGCAAAATCACCCCTTCCTAGCACCGTGGACCCTTTAATACACTCAGTTCCTCATGCTGCAGTGACCCCCAACCATAAAATACCTTCATTGCTACTTCATAACTGTAATTTTGCTACGGTTATGAATCTTAATGTAAATATCTGATATGCAGGATGTCTGATCTGCAACTCCTGTGAAAAGGTCGTGTGACCCCCCCAATGGAGTCGCGCCCACATGTTGAGAACTCAGGCACACAGCAACTGGACCCAGACATGCTCTTCAGATGAGCTCTTCTCCTCCACAGTGGGTTGTTCCAATATTTACTTCAGCAATTCATTCTTCATTCAACGCCTATGGCTTTTTTCCCTATTTCACAAAGGGCCCCCACATTACCCCCCCCCCCCAAGGTCCTGCCTTCCTACTTATAAATGCGCCTATCTTTCTACCTATTTTTCCTCCTCACACTGAGGCAAAAGTGGCTGACCTCGGGCTTTCCATCAGGAGGTCTCTAAGAGACTGTCCACTCCCAAACTCTTCACCTGAGTCTTATTGGAAACCAAATTTACAGCAAAGGCCAAATGTATACCCAGAGAGCTATAATTCCCAAACATTCTAAGAATATTATCATAACAGTTTCTTGACTCGTGTGCTCTAGAGCATGTCTGGAAGTGTTTAACCACTCTAACAAGTGAAATCGCACCCCCAGGTCGTGAGACGTTTTCACGGGGCAGATCCTGTGGCCTCAGCCAACCCTCAGGTGATCAAGCCGCCCACAAGAGTCCGGACAGGGCCTGAGATCGCTCTATATCGTGTGGATTGCCCACGACTTCACAGATAAGTAAAATCGTAGTTTGCTAAGTAGAGAACCTAAATAGCCCTGGGGTAACAGGAGAGGCATAGGCGCCGGGCGGGCATTTAAACCGCGCGGGCGGGCTCGCAGTCGGGGATACGTGCCTACCCCGTGCTTTGGGGGATGCGACGCGCACTCCCGGGTCACAGGGGCCCGAGTCCATGCTCCTCCGGCCTCCGTTCCGTATGACCTATCGCCTACCCGGCTCCCGCCAGCACTCACCACCGCCGCTCCCCATCGCCGAGCTCCCTCCACTGCCGCTTTAGACCGCTCTCAAGCGCGCCCGCGCCTGGGGCAAGTGCACGGAGCGCCTCACGCAGGCGCGGGCCCCACCCCCGCCCCGTTTTCAAACGCGCCGGGAGCTCCTACTGGTAGGACCACAGAGTTACGCCCCCCAGATCACTAGCCTCTCCTGCCCCGCAGGCTCTGGGCATTTGTGATTGGCTACACCAGGACGCGAATTCAAACGCTGGCTGTCTATTGGCTTATCGCTCGTGGTTGACCCGCCTTCTCCGCTGGGCGGGGGACGGAGGAGTTCAGCTGGCGCCGGCGGGCTATCCTAAAAAGCCCGCCCGGAGGCAGAGAGGGCTGGTCTTCTCCCTCCAAGACTTGTCCTACCGTCCGGAGTTGGTCGTGGCTTACTACCTGTCCCTCCCACGCGAGCTTCCGGCCGAGGAGACTGCATTTGGAGGCGCCAACTCCAACACTGATGTGGAAATTGCAGAAGCTGGGCTCCGATGCCGGGCAGCCACAGCCACAGTCACAGTCTGCTGAGCGATGTGTTCACTCGAGTACATGTTCCGTATTCTCATGAGATGATCTGTCGAGAAAAGACAAGTGGTCTCTTGAGGGTGGAGAGCGAGGAATAGGCCCAGGCTTATCCCCACAGCTTGGGTCAGCCTTCATCCCCTCCCCGAAGCCAGCATGCTCACTGTATCTGACCTGTGCTGGAAGCTGGATAGCAAGACCTCTAGTGGGTCTGAGACAGTTAATAGGGAATGGCTGTTCACAGCACAGAATATTAGAGAACCCTAGAGCAAGACTTGGGATTTGCTCCCCATTGCTGCTGATCTCCATGGGGAACCCTCACACTGTCTCTTTTCCGGAAGACTATACTGTTTTCCAATTTGTTACTTTTTCTTTTCTTCGAGACAGGGTTTCTCTGTGTAGCCCTGGCTGACCTGCAACTCACTCTGTAGACCAGGCTGGCCTTGAACTCAGAAATCCGCCTGCCTCTGCCTCCCGAGTGCTGTGATTAAAGGCATGTGGCACCACCACCCAGCTACTTTGTTACTTTTTTATCTTCCTCCTTTTGTACTTTGTTACTTGGGACAGAAGTGCTGTTTTCAGAATTTGCTTTTGGTAGCCTCTGGAAGGTATTAAAAAAACTAAATCTAACAATGAGCAAACCCGCTGTCCATCACATTTCAGAATACATAACAATCTATCTGGTCCCCTGGTTAATCAGAGTTACAAAGTCATCAGTTGATCAGTTGTCTTTTTTTTTTTTTTTGCTCTACCTTGTTTTGTATCCTACTCAATTTCAGTTTCTATTATTTATTGGAGGCGGGTTTTGTTGGTTTTGATAAAGGGTCTCCCAATGCCCTTCAGCTAACAACCTGACACTGCTTAGAGTCATCTGAGGGAGACTCAGTTATGTGATTGCCCATATCAGACTGGTCTGTGGCCATGTCTGTGAGGGATTGGTATGATTGATGACTGAGAGGGTTCAGCCTCTCACCACCTCTGGTGGTGCCATCCCTAGGTAGGTGTGTCTAGGCTATATAAGAAAGCTAGCTGAGCATCAGCCAGACAGCACTGGTCCATGGTCCTGCCTTGGTTGAGCTCCGGCTCTGACTTCCTTCAATGATGGGTTGTGACCTAGAAGTGTAAGACAAATAAATTGTTTTTGGTCCTGTTGTTTGTTAGAACAGAAAGCAAACTAGAAAACCCCACGAAGCCCAGGCTGACCTATAACGTGAGGTCTGTCCTGCTCCAGCTTCCTGACTGTTGGCTTATAGTTAGGTACCACTTCTGTCACGTTTGAATATGTTTGGCCCAGGGAGTGGCACTATTAGAAAGTGTGTTCCTGTTGTAGTCGGTGTGTCACTGTGGTATGGGCTTTAAGACCCCCATCCTAGCTTCCTGGAAGCCAGTGCTAGCAGAATACTGATACAGATGAAGATGTAGAACTCTCAGCTCCTCCTGCACCATGCCTGCCTGGATGCTACCATGTTCCCGTCTTGATGATAATGGACTGAACCTCTGAATCTGTAAGCCAGCCCCAATTAAATGTCCCTATAAGAGTTGTGCTGGTTATGGCATCTGTTCATAGCAGTAAAACCCTAACTAAGACAACTTCACTTGGCCAAAATATTTTTATGTTTTAGGAACCAGGTGTTCTCTTGGCTGTAGATCTGATCATGTCCTGCCTCCTGGTCCTACCACTGTTGAACCCCTATGGCTAAGAGCTACTCCACCAGAGTATGAGGTATATCCATCCCCATTGGGCTTCATGGGATGAGAAATCTCAGGAAAGTCAGCTCTTGGGAGCTGAGGAGCCCATGTATTTCAGGGAGGCACAGACCACATCCAAGCAGCAATTTCCAAGCACAAACCAAATGTAAAGAGATCTATTAAGCAAGGCAAAGAGACAAGGTGGCTGAATCTGAATGGGCAGACACTGTAGCAAATAAGTTTGCAAGTATTAATTTTAAGAGGCAAAAAGGTGGAGGTCTGTGTTAGAATGAGGTAGGACATGTTGGTAAGTTCTGATTGGGCATTTTAACTAGGTTAGTCAAAGTAATGAATTTTGATTGCTGGTCCTTGTGTTTTGATAGTTGGACTTTGGTGATCAGTCTCAGGAATGAGACAGGCAGAGCAAAGTGGCCAAATAATCGAATGGACCTTGGGGGTGGGGGTGGGGTAGCTTTAGGAATGTGATCTAACAGTTTAGCAAGGGAGAGGGGAGGGGAAAGGGCAAAACCTGTGGGTGCCATGTTTGCCACATTCGAGCCTGCTAGAGCCCTTCAAAGATTACTTAATGAAATGTTAGTTGACAGCCTGGGGATGAGGAAGACTCCAGGATCACAGGCTACAGAAGGCAAAGTGTGCAAAAGTTAGGTAGTAGGGGATCCTGGGAGACCTCGCAGACTCAGAAGAGGCTGAAGGGAGCGTGAGATGCGGCAGAGCCCAGGGAAGTCTCCATTATGAAGGATCTAGGAATAATGTGGAATTATGCACAACAGACACCTGAAGAAAAGATCAAGAAACCATCGTGTATGGCAGAAAGGTTGCATGGGCTGCTGAGAAGACCCTCTGCAGGGCTTGAATGTTCTATAGATGTCTGTCAAGTTCTTTTTATTCTCTCTATTTTTCTATCAAGATGATCTTCAAATTGGGATGAGAAGAGTCTAGAATTTATCCACTACTGTCATTCTGGGGTTAAGCTGTGACTTTATATTTAGTAGCATTTATTTTATAACATTGGGTACACCTGTGTTTGGAGCATTTGTTTAGAAGTGTAGAGGTTTTGTTTTGTTTTGTTTTGTTTTGTTTTGTTTTGTTTTGTTTTGTTTTGTTTTGACGGCCCCTAATCAGTAGGAAGGGACCTTGATTATTTTTTTTTCCACTAGTTTTGATTTGAAGTCTATTTTGTCAGGCGTTAGACCAGCCCTGCCTGCTGGTTTCCTCAGTCCATCTGTTCAGACTGTCCGTTCCAATCCTTTCACTGTCAGGTACTGTCTGTCTTCTATGAGATTGGTTTCTCAGGCAATAAATAAATGGTTCCTATCTTCAAATCCAATCTACTGATCTGAGTAGATAATTAGTTGTAATTAAAAGGTGTGTGTTGGTTTCTGCCTTCTTTCTGATTTTGTAATGTGTGATTACTACTCCTCTTGCTTTTAATTACCATTCTATCATGGTTTATTTCTTTTAAAAATATTTTATTTTCATGCGTATGAGTGCTTTGCCTAAATGTATATACATGCATCACACGTATGGCTGGTGCCCTCAGGGGTCAGAAGAGAGTAAGATCCCTAGAACTGGAGTTATGGATATTATCAGCTATGCTCTTAAATGCTAAGTCATCTCTCCAGCCCCAGTTCATTCTTTCTTGCGGCCTTCTGGAGGAATTGTTTTTTTTTTTTTTCTCAAAAGCCTACGAATTCCTTCAACTCTCTTTGTAGTGGCTTAGTGATGATTTTTTTTTTTTTAAACCAGGGAAGGTTTGTGTTTCTCCTTCAGTTATGAGAGATTGCTTTGCCAGTTATTGCTGAGTATAGTTTGGATTATCTGTTCTTCTGTTTCAAAACTTGAAATACATCCTTCCAGGCATTCTTGTGTTTTAAAGTTTTAGTTGTAAGTTGTTGCCAACAGCCTTGACTGAGAAAGAAAAATATTCTGTGTCTAAGGGTGCTGTGACTGTGACACACCAAGTCAGATGTGTCTAAGGGCAGTGTGACCATGACACACCAAGTCAGATGTGTCTAAGGGTGCTGTGACTGTGACACACCAAGTCAGATGTGTCTAAGGGCAGTGTGACCGTGACACACCAAGTCAGATGTGTCTAAGGGCAGTGTGACCGTGACACACCAAGTCAGATGTGTCTAAGGGCAGTGTGACCGTGACAACCAAGTCAGATGAGTCTAAGGGCGCTGTGACCGTGACACACCAAGTCAGATGTGTCTAAGGGAGCTGTGACCCATGACACACCAAGTCAGATGTGTCTAAGGGCAGTGTGACCGTGACACACCAAGTCAGATGTGTCTAAGGGTGCTGTGACTGTGACACACCAAGTCAGATGTGTCTAAGGGCAGTGTGACCGTGACACACCAAGTCAGATGTGTCTAAGGGCGCTGTGACCGTGACACACCAAGTCAGATGTGTCTAAGGGCAGTGTGACCGTGACACACCAAGTCAGATGTGTCTAAGGGCAGTGTGACCGTGACAACCAAGTCAGATGAGTCTAAGGGTGCTGTGACCGTGACACACCAAGTCAGATGTGTCTAAGGGCAGTGTGACCCATGACACACCAAGTCAGATGTGTCTAAGGGCAGTGTGACCGTGACACACCAAGTCAGATGTGTCTAAGGGCAGTGTGACCGTGACACACCAAGTCAGATGTGTCTAAGGGCAGTGTGACCGTGACACACCAAGTCAGATGTGTCTAAGGGTGCTGTGACTGTGACACACCAAGTCAGATGTGTCTAAGGGCAGTGTGACCATGACACACCAAGTCAGATGTGTCTAAGGGCAGTGTGACCGTGACACACCAAGTCAGATGTGTCTAAGGGCAGTGTGACCGTGACACACCAAGTCAGATGTGTCTAAGGGCAGTGTGACCGTGACAACCAAGTCAGATGAGTCTAAGGGCGCTGTGACCGTGACACACCAAGTCAGATGTGTCTAAGGGAGCTGTGACCCATGACACACCAAGTCAGATGTGTCTAAGGGCAGTGTGACCGTGACACACCAAGTCAGATGTGTCTAAGGGTGCTGTGACTGTGACACACCAAGTCAGATGTGTCTAAGGGCAGTGTGACCGTGACACACCAAGTCAGATGTGTCTAAGGGCGCTGTGACCGTGACACACCAAGTCAGATGTGTCTAAGGGCAGTGTGACCGTGACACACCAAGTCAGATGTGTCTAAGGGCAGTGTGACCGTGACAACCAAGTCAGATGAGTCTAAGGGTGCTGTGACCGTGACACACCAAGTCAGATGTGTCTAAGGGCAGTGTGACCCATGACACACCAAGTCAGATGTGTCTAAGGGCAGTGTGACCGTGACACACCAAGTCAGATGTGTCTAAGGGCAGTGTGACCGTGACACACCAAGTCAGATGTGTCTAAGGGTGCTGTGACCCATGACACACCAAGTCAGATGTGTCTAAGGGTGCTGTGACCGTGACACACCAAGTCAGATGTGTCTAAGGGAGCTGTGACCGTGACACACCAAGTCAGATGTGTCTAAGGGTGCTGTGACCGTGACACACCAAGTCAGATGTGTCTAAGGGCAGTGTGACCATGACACACCAAGTCAGATGTGTCTAAGGGCAGTGTGACCGTGACACACCAAGTCAGATGTGTCTAAGGGCAGTGTGACCGTGACAACCAAGTCAGATGAGTCTAAGGGTGCTGTGACCGTGACACACCAAGTCAGATGTGTCTAAGGGCAGTGTGACCCATGACACACCAAGTCAGATGTGTCTAAGGGCAGTGTGACCATGACACACCAAGTCAGATGTGTCTAAGGGCAGTGTGACCGTGACACACCAAGTCAGATGTGTCTAAGGGCAGTGTGACCGTGACACACCAAGTCAGATGTGTCTAAGGGCAGTGTGACCGTGACACACCAAGTCAGATGTGTCTAAGGGTGCTGTGACCATGACACACCAAGTCAGATGTGTCTTAAGAGTGTTGTGACCCGTGACACACCAAGTCAGATGTGTCTAAGGGCAGTGTGACCGTGACACACCAAGTCATATGTGTCTAAGGGCACTGTGACCATGACACACCAAGTCAGAGGGAAGGATCGCACAGCAGGGGTTTCTACGTTAGGAATCTGGGAATGTGTTATTTCTTAACATATGTGGACTTGTAAATTCAATGGGTTTTTACCCATACCTCCTTGTCTTTTGCCTTCATTCTCCTGGTGATCTTTTAAGCAAAATATTCTATTCTTTATAAACATGGTTTGATAATTTCTTTAACATTATGATTATCTTTGCATGTAGTTATTCCTTTTTTTTCTTTTTTTCTTTTTTCTTTTTTCTTTTTTATTTTTTTTGGTTTTCGAGACAGGGTTTCTCTGTTTAGCCCCGGCTGTCCTGGAACTCACTCTGTAGACCAGGCTGGCCTCCAACTCAGAAATCCGCCCATCTCTGCGTCCCAAGTGCTGGGATTAAAGGTGTGAGCCACAACTGCCCAGCGTAAAAACGTGTACAAGGCACTCTGGATGCTCAGAGATTCTTGCATGCTTTGTGTCCCCAGCCTCCTGTGCTAAAAATTCCCACTGCAGACTCTTGAGTCTTATTTCATGGATTGAACTCGTGTCTCTGGCAGTAAGTCTGCCATTAACCATGAGAACAACGATGGGCGGGCCTTTATATGTATTTTGTTGTTTCTATCTTGTGCTTTCAAGATACTTTCTATTCTTTTTTCTTTTCTTTTTCAAGAATTCTTTATTTTATGTATATGAGTACACTGTCGCTTTCTTCAGACACACCAGAAGAGGGAGTCAGATCCCATTACAGATGGTTGTGAGCCACCATGTGGTTGCTGGGAATTGAATCAGGTCCTTTGGAAGAGCAGTCAGTGCTCTTAACTGTTGAGCCATCTCTCCAGCCCTCAAGATACTTTCTTTATACTGTATATTTGTTTTAATATGGTGATGGCAGGGAGGCTCTTGTTTTGGAAGGGGGTCTTGTTGTTTTGATGGCCTAAATGCCTTTTATATCTGAAAACGTTTTCAGTGCCCTCAGAGTGAAATTCTTCTTTTGTTTGTTTTTCTCCCCATAGTGTTTTGTGTATCTTGGGATTCAACTTATACCTTCTTATTATTTTATCTTTGATCTTATTGGATCTGATCTTGTTTTCAAGTTCAGATATTTGCCCTCTCTTTGATCTGTTCTATTGTGAGAGTTTCCACAGAGCTTCTCTGGGGCTTATGTATTGTATTACTTAGCTTTCTACTGCAGTGATTATATATAGGCCGGGTGTGGTGGCGCACGCCTTTAATCCCAGCACTCGGGAGGCAGAGGCAGGCAGATTTCTGAGTTCAAGGCCAACCTGGTCTTCAAAGTGAGTTCCAAGACAGCCAGGGCTACAGAGAAACCCTGTCTCAAAAAACCAAAAAAAAAAAAAAAAAAAAAAAAAAAAAAAGATTATGTGTAATGACCCAAAGCAGCCTGTGGTGGAAGGGGCTTTGTCTGCTGGGCTTACAGCAGGGTGCAGCTCCTCATGAAGGGACCACGGGGAAGAAGCTCGGGCCAGGAGCTTGAACACAGGAACTGAAGCTGAGACCATGGTGAGAGCTGCTTCTTGGCTTGCTCTCCATAGCTTGCTCAGCCTGCTTTCTTACACAATTCAGGGTTACCTGACCCTGGGGTGACATGACTCCCATCGAGCTTGGCCTTCCTTCAACAATCATTAATCCTGAGAATGCCAGACAGATGTGATGGAGGTGTTTTTTTTTTTTTTTTTTATTGATGTCCCTCTTCCCAGATAACTCTGGCTTGTATCAGGTTGACAAAAACTAACATTTATTTAATTTTCTTCACAGAGCTTTTTGTTTGACTCGTGTTTTTACGTCTTGCATTTCAGTTTTTTTTCAGTACTTTTTTTTTTTTTAATTGAATTCCTGTTTGGTAACTTGCACCACTTTATGTTATTATTATTATGTCATTATTTGTGTTCCCAGTCAGGAGCTGGTTTTCTTACTTTAAAATACACACACACACACACACACACACACACACATTATATATATATAGTGTTGTGATATATGTGTGAGTGCAAATGTGTGCACACCGTGGCATGTGGAATACAGGGTATAACTTTTAAGATGATATAGTCTGTATTTTCTATGTAGGGTTCATGGATCCAGCTCAGGTCATCAGGTTTTTGGCAAATGTTTTGATGTGCTGAACCATCGTGCTGGACCTAGCTGTGTGCCAGCTGATTCACAGCAATGGCCCATGCGACTTCAGCAGCTACTGGAGGATAACGAACCCAAGGATAGTACAGAGGAGTATAATGAGATTTTACTAAGGTCGGGTAGTAGGAAGGATGTATGGTGGGTGAGGACAGAGGTAGATAGATTGATTTTGATAAGAAAAAATAATTGAGGAAGTAAGTTTCTCAGAGGGGAAGCTGGGTTATTGTGAGAGTCGACAGATTTTAAGGACTGTTAAAGCTATAGAAAGTTATTACAAAGTAAAAAACAAGGACAGGAAAAGGCTGGAAGAGGAAAGACAGAGAAAGACATGGATGCAGGCTGAGGTGGGCAGATCCAGTTCCAGGCCAGCCATTGACATAGTGAGTTCCAGGACAGCCAGAACTATGCAGAGAGAACCTGTATAGTAAAGAATGCCTTATAGGAGCCTGGGTGGAGAAACATATGGAAGAATCTTAAAATCTAACTGAGCAATATACAAACTAAAAAACCATTGTGACACATGTGTGCAAGAATGGAGATTAAGTACTAGTGTGCAAGAATGGAGATTAAATGCTAGTGAGCAATAGGAAGCATGCTTAGGAGATGGATTGCTGACACACATGCAGTGAGGCAGGAATGACATTCTCAGATCCTCTGGCTCTGGCAGGTGCCACTTAGTGTCCTGTAGGGAGGGCTGGGTAGGAGATCGGCGGCCTTTGTTCTGGGTTCTGGCAGTTTCCTTGACCCCTGAACTCCCCTTAGGTCTGTTCTGTCCCTGCAGGTCCATGGTTATGTGAGGAGGAGCAGTGCCTCCCTTAAAGCCCCCCCCCCCGTTTTGAAGCTCATAAACAATTTTATTAGGAAAACCACAGAGCAGGCAAACTGTAAATACCTCAAGTTGCCCAGAGACGGAGAGGACAAGCCAGATAGCTAGGGCTTTTGAGTTAGGCATGAGAAGTTTATGGCCAGCAGGCAGCCACAACACAGGAAGCAGCCACAGGGTAAAAGGGGAAGCATGCTTAGAGAAAAGAGAGAAAGGAAAGGTTATGCTTTTCTGAATGATTGAGAACATCAGGCAGGCTTACAAAGCTGCGTGGCTGTGGTTCTCTACGCTCTAAGAGAGCAGATAATTCTGAGAAAGAAAGGTTTATTATTCCACTAAGGAATGATTATTCCTCCTGTGGTGGTTTGGATGAGATTGGCCTCTACAGTCTCCTGTGTTTGAATGCTTGCTCTCCAGTTGGTGGAACTGTTTAGGAAGGATTAGGAGGTATGGCCTTGGTGAAAGAGATGTGTCACTGTGGGTGGGTTTTGAGGTTTCAAAAGCTACAGCATAGCCGGGCGTGGTGGCGCACGCCTTTAATCCCAGCACTCGGGAGGCAGAGACAGGCAGATTTCTGAGTTCGAGGCCAGCCTGGTCTACATAGTGAGTTCCAGGATAGCCAGGGCTACACAGAGGAAACCCTGTCTCAAAAAAAAACCAAAAAAAAAATAAAATAAAATAAAGCTACAGCACTCCAGTTAGTGCTCTCTCTCTCTCTCTCTCTCCTTCTCTGCCTTGTGGTTGTGGATCTGATGTAAGCTCTCTCGGGTGCGTACATGTACCATGCCTGCCTGTTTACTGCCTTTATCCTCACTGTGTGGTCATGGATGGACCATCTGAAATTTTAAAGCCCCAGTTAAATGGTTTCTTTTATAAGTTGCCTTGAACATAGTGTTTTTGCCGTGACAATAGGAAAGTAACTAAGACACCTCCCTCTTCTTGAGCATGGCTTAAGGTGAACCTGCCTTCCTGAGTGGCTATGCCGTGGTCAGGTGACTGGCCTGTCCAATTGAATTAACTTTTTGTCTCAAGACAGGGTCTCTCTGAATAGCCCTGGCTGTCCTGGAACTCACTCTGTAGATCAGGCTGACCTTGAACTCAGAGACTGGCTTGTCTCTGCCTCTCAAGTACTGGGATTAAAGGTGTGTGCCACCATGGCCCTGCTAGAATTAAATCTTAAGGAAGGAAACAATGACATGTCTCCACTCAGATTCCAGTCTTCTGGCTAAGAGGTAATAACTTTCCCTTAATGGCTGCCAATGCAACTGTACAACCCTCCCCACTCCAAGATGTAACTCTGAAATCATTTAGAAGATGGGCTGAAGTCGGAGAATAAATATACACCCCACCCAATCCTACAGTTTTTCTTCCAGGCAGCTTGACTTGGCCAGTGTAAAGTCAGTTCCAGAGGAGTCATATGTGAGGGTCTGATTTTCAGGTCTCCCACATGCTTTCCTGAAGCAGTCTCTCCTAGCTTACTGAGTTCCTACAGCCAGTCTTGGTGAGAGCACAGGCTATCAGATGGAACTGTGGGGCATTCACTTCTGCTGAAATGTCCCTGGGTGCCGCACCTGCCTCTGAGGCACTTGTGACACTCTGCCCTATGAATGTGATTTGAGGTGACCCTGTATTGAGCTTCCTGGGCTGAGAGTTGCCTTTGCAACCATGGTTGGTGGAATGGATAATCTCACTTCTCAGCTTGATGAGATCCAGAGTCACTGAAGAGAGATGGGTGAACACTGCAGAGGATTGGTTGTCAGTGGACGAGATGGGAAGACTCTTATCTGATGCACCTTTGGATCGGATGGGAAGACCCACCCACGGACTGAGGCCCCATTCTCTTGGGATTCTTGGACTATTTAAAAAGAAGAGAGCTGAGCACAGGCATTCATTGGTCTCTGCTTCCTGATTGTGAGTGGGATAGGAGCTGCTTCCTCAGATTCCTGCCATTTTGACTTTCTCTCTATAGCAGACAGAAACCTGAAACTCCGAGTCCAAGTCAGCTCTGATGTTACTTTTGTTAAGATATTTTGTCACTACAAAAGAAAAGGTAACCAAGAACATTTGCACAGACAAATAGTATTGCTGATGGTGAGATGCACTGGACCTCTGAAACTGGTTTGTAGGAGAAATGTAGATGAGTTTGAAACTCTGGACCGGAGAAGCTCTGAGTGCTCTAATCAGAACTTAGAACTATTCTGGTGATAGCTTGGAAGGCTGAGATGCTGGGAGACTCCTCAGTTCCCAGTTTCAGAGGTGAACAAGGTCTCTATCAGAAACTGGAATAAGGACCATTCATATGATATTTTCACTAAGTATCTTAGGGTTTTACTGCTGTGAACAGACACCATGACTAAGGCAATCCTTCTAAGGATAACAATTAATTGAGGCTGGCTTATAGGTTCAGAGGTTCAGTCCATTATCATCAAGGCAGGAACATGGCAGCATTCAGGGAGGCATGGTGCAGGCAGAGCTGAGAGTTCTACACCTTCATCTGGAGGCTGCTAGCAGAATACTGACTTCCAGGCAGCTAGGGTGAGGGTCTTAAAACCCACACTCACACACCTACTTTAACCAGGCCACACCTATTCCAATGGGGCCACACCTAATTCCTAATTCCCTGGGCCAAGCATATACAAACCATCACATTAAGAATCTAGTTTCCGGGCTGGTGAGATGGCTCAGTGGGAAAGAGCACCGACTGCTCTTCCAAAGGTCCGGAGTTCAAATCCCAGCAACCACATGGTGGCTCACAACCATCTGTAACAAGATCAAGATCTGACTCCCTCTTCTGGAGTGTCTGAAGACAGCTATGCTACAGTGTACTTACATATAATAAATAAATAAATCTTTAAAAAAAAATCTAGTTTCGAGCCGGGCGTGGTGGCGCACGCCTTTAATCCCAGCACTCGGGAGGCAGAGGCAGGCAGATTTCTGAGTTCGAGGCCAGCCTGGTCTACAAAGTGAGCTCCAGGACAGCCAGGGCTATACAGAGAAACCCTGTCTCGAAAAAAACAAAACAAAACAAAAAAATCTAGTTTCGCCGGGCAGTGGTGGCGCACGCCTTTAATCCCAGCACTAGGGAGGCAGAAGCAGGCATATTTCTGAGTTCAAGGCCAGCCTGGTCTACAAAGTGAGTTCCAGGACAGCCAGGGCTATACAGAGAAACCCTGTCTCAAAAAACCAAAAAAGAATCTAGTTTCACTCTGTCCTCATCCTGAGAATTGGAGTGAGTTAGAGTTTAAACGTAATGGACTAATTTCTTTCTTTTCTTTTTTCTCTTCTTTTCTTTTCTCTTCTCTTCTCTTTTCTTTTTCTTTTTTTTTCTTTTTTCTTTTCTTTTTGGTTTTTCAGGGAGCTGCTTTTTTTTTTTTTAAAGATTTATTTATTTCATGTACGTGGGAACACTGTTGCTATCTTCAGATATACCAGAAGAGGGCATCAGATCTCATTACAGATGGTTGTGAGCCACCATGTGGTTGCTGGGAATTGAACTCAGGACCTCTGGAAGAGCAGTCAGTGCTCTTAACCGCTAAGCCATCTCTCCAGCCTGTGGGAGCTGCTTTAAGAGCTGTCATCTTGACCTCCTTGCCATGGTGGCCTGGAGGCCAAAATAAACCCTTCTCCATTAAGTTGTTTTTGTTAGGGAATTTGCCACAGTGACAGACAGAGTAACTAACAGCAGGCTATGCGAACACAGGCTACCCTACACTAAGCTCTTTATTACAGAAGGATGGGCTCTGAGGGAGGTGGGGATGGAAGTGGTTTGGGAGTCGGAGAAGAAAGACGTGATGGAGGACTCGAGATAGGCCTAGAGTTAGAGGGTGGTGAGGGGCTGGCCAGGACAGCTTGCTCTTGTTGGATCTGTTCTTTAGTGGAGGACTCTGGTCTGGTGAAGTTCAGGAAGATGTCCTCTAGGGATAGCTGGCTGATGGAGTAGTCTTCCAACATGTAATCCTTCTTGGCTTGTTCCATAATGCTAAACACCTGTAGGAAGGGAAGCCAGGGGCTGGTGAGATGGCTCAGCAGGTAAGAACACCCAACTGCTCTTCCAAAGGTCCTGAGTTCAAATCCCAGCAACCACATGGTGGCTCACAACCATCCGTAATGAGATCTGACGCCCTCTTCTGGTGTGTCTGAAGACAGCTACAGTGTACTTACATATAATAAATAAATAAATCTTAAAAAAAACAAAAAACGAAAGGGAAGCCAGTTGCTGCACATAAGGCCACCCATAGGTGACATGACACACACAGGATGATGTGATGTGGGCAAGTGCAGAAAAGGCCACCCTCTGAGACCTTGTGACAAGGCACACAGTGTGCCTAACTCTGCTGCTACAGAGTGCCTGCAAAGAAGCCAAAGCTCTGAGCTCGGCTGTCTGCTCCTGTGGTAGAAACGGTGCCAGAAGGTGGGTTTCCAGCTGGATGTCTGGCTTGCTATGCTATGCTAAGCATGTGACTAGTATATCCTCTCTAGGCCTGCCCCCTGTTCTCTGAAATCTGGGGTGGGAAGAGCTAACTTCCCAAGTTCCTTGCAGCTCATACATTGCACCCTGTGACTTCTCTGCACAGGCATCTCCATGGTATTAGCAGAGGACACAGGGATGCCTCTCTTGGAGAGAGGGTGAGATAAGGGGCACACTCACCTTCGCCCAGCTGAGGTTTGGGCCAGGCAGGTAATATTGAAGCATGTTTTGGTGCTCGTCTTCCAAATTGCTGCCTGTACAAACACAGAGACTGTTTCTGAGAGGGCTGGACTGGAGGGCTAGGAAGGACAGCCTGAGTGCCCAGAATCCAGGGACAGACTGCGCAGCAGCTAACAGGTCCGGGCAGGAGCCCGGGGCCCGCCCAGCACCGTCACACACCTGGGAAGGTCAGGTCCACAAAGGCCTTGAACTCCTCTAGCATCTGCTGCTGCCATTTCCTCCGGACCTTGGCCTGCAGGGAGTAGCTGATGCCAAATTTGCTCTTGAGGTGCTGTGGGCTGCCCAGGCACTTGAACTGGCCCTGTACCATGATGGCCAGCCTGGTACATAAGGCTTCACACTCCTCCATACTGGGGAAAGGGTGGAGGCCTAAGACAGTGCCGGAGGAGGCCGATGCCCACCCTGAATGACAAAGTCTTGTGCAGACAGGAGAGGATCTGTGCCATTCCTGATTCCCCATGCTGAGTGTACCCCCATGCAGAGCCTGGGGAATGTACTGGCAGACGTGTGTTAGGTGCTGCCATAGCTTCTGCTCACTGCTCCCACCCCAGCCACCCATTCTGGCTCTTCCACTGACCCACAGATGCCCAAACTCTCTACCTGTGGGAGGTGATGACGATGGTCTTGCCAGACTCACGGACCCGTTCCACAGTGTCCCACAGCAGGCGCCGAGCCACAGGGTCCATGCCAGTGGACGGTTCATCTAGCAGGATGACTGCAGGCTCTCCAACGAGGGCAATGCCAGTGCTTAGCATGCGCTTGTTACCACCACTGGGGGAGGGGAACATAGAGGTGGAACACGGAGAATGTCACTGTGCTGTCCAGGGCTGAAGCCTGCGTGCATGCTCAGCACCCAACTCTTGCCTTCTCTGAGGCGCTGCACACTCTGGTAGGGCTTTCAAAAATAGCTCCACCATCTTCACTCAGGTTGAATAGAGACTTGGTTTGTTCACTGAGGGTCTAAATGGCTCTAGATGTGCAGATTGAGACGAGCCTCTTCAAGGGTCTCTATGAGAGCCAGGGGTGGGCACAACCCATCTGAGAGTAAGGGATAGGACTATTTTAGTTAACAGCTTTTCTTAAGATACTCACTGTGGAGTCCAGGCTGGCCTTGAACTCTCCATCTTCCTGACTCAGCCTCTCAAGAAGTGTATACTACCATACTAGCTTTATCTATTTATTTTTCTTATTTAAATGTATGTGTATGTGTGTATGCCTGAATGTAGGTACTCATGAAGGCCAGAGGGTATCAGATCATCTAGAACTGGGGCTACACGTGTTTGTGAGCTGCTTTGTGGGAACTAGGAACTAAACCTGGGTAAGTACTCTTAACTACTGAGCCATCTCTCCAGCTCCCTCATTAAACTCACACAGCATTTACTGTGTGCAAAGCTTCACTCTAAAGTTTTTAAATGTATATTCTTTTGATCCTCAAAATATGCAAGAAGATAGAACAAGCTGCCCCAGACTTGAGTCGACAAATTGGGGCAGGGGAGATGACTCTATTTGACTCCTGAATCCATTTGGCCAGAGTCAGAGGCGTCTTTCCACTTTCCAGTTCCAAAGATGAAGTGCTAACAGACAAGGGCACCAGTGTACAACTCAAGGGGAGGGGAATTTGGGCAGTCAGTTTTAAGCTTTAACTAAGCTAGTATGAGTTAGGTAGGGTTCTGTCACTGGTAACAGAGATAAACTACCTCAGACTCCTTGGGAGACATATTATGGTGAAGTAACATTGGTTTTTATATGAAAATCTACCCTACCTCAATAGGAAGCTTGACATGAAGTAACAGACACAGAGATCTGTCTACCCTGTTGTTATAATCACACATAATAACATAGACTTCTTCTTAGCCACAAAAATTGCCTCTGGCTTGGGATAGAGACCAGCTTCCTTCCACCCTCATCTCCGCTGGCACAGCTGGCACAGCTCAGCTTCCTTCCACCCCCATCTCTGTTGGCACAGCTGGCACAGCTGGCACAGCTCAGCTCCCTTCCACCCCCATCTCCACTGGCACAGCTGGCACAGCTCAGCTCCCTTCCACTCCCATCTCTACTGGCACAGCTGGCACAGCTTAGCTTCCTTCCACCCCCATCTCTGTTGGTACAGCTGGCACAGCTGGCACAGCTCAGCTCCCTTCCACCCCCATCTCCACTGGCACAGCTGGCACAACTGGCACAGCTCTTCTATGCCTGACAGGCTTTACTCTACAATCCAGTTCTGAGAAGAATTGGGGTTATCTTGCAAATGGAGGTGGGAAGGATAAGGGAACCCCCAAATCTCACCTATAGGTCTTCACCAGCTTGTCTGCACACACACACATGAGTAAGTTCTCAAGGATCAGGTCGACACAGGCTTTAATGTGGCATTCAGGGATGCCCCGGATACGGGCATACATGACAAGCATCTCTCGTCCTGTCATGAAGTTTAGCAAGGCATCAAACTCAGGACAGTAACCAATCCACTGCCGCACCTGAGTTACAACAGCCCAAGAGGGAGATGCATCAGAGTGAAGCCTCTTCCATAGTTTCCCCACACCTCCAGCTCAGGGCTTCCCAGACCCTCCCTGGGCCTGGAGCTTCAGTTTTGCTCTTATAAATATCCATGTCTACTATAGGGACACTCATGCAGCATGAAGGAGCCATGTGTGGGATGACAGTATGCTGAGTGGTCTTAGGTTATATCCTTTGCTGGTAGTGTTGGTATAAAGGCTTCTAAAGGATGGAGGAGGAGGAAGAAGAGGAAGAGGAAGAAGAGGAGGAGGAGGAGAAGGAGGAGGAGGTGGCTTAGTTCCTCCTCTTGCCCACACGCCCAGAAAACAGAAGCACTCAGTGTCCCCTATTTTAGGAGTCAGGAGAAGCCATCTTAATTTTTACTTTTATTTTTTAAAAATTACTTCTCAATTACTTCTTCTTCTTCTTCTTCTTCTTCTTCTTCTTCTTCTTCTTCTTCTTCTTCTTCTTCTTCTTCTTCTTCTTCTTCTTCTTTAAAGATTTATTTATTTATCATACGTAAGTACACTGTAGCTGTCTTCGGACATTCAAGGATGGTTGTGAGCCACCATGTGGTTGCTAGGATTTGAACTCAGGACCTTTGGAAGAGCAGTCGGCACTCTTAACCACTGAGCCATCTCGCCAGCCCCTTCTTCTTCTTCTTCTTCTTCTTCTTCTTCTTCTTCTTCTTCTTCTTCTTCTTCTTCTTCTTCTTCTTCTTCTTCTTCTTCTTCTTCTTCTTCTTCTTCTTCCTCTTCTTCTTCTTCTTCTTCTTATTATTATTATTCTATGATGTGTGAATGTGTAGGGGGGATGGGTGTACATATGCCATCATTCATACCTGGAGACCAGAGGACAGCTTTGTGGCACTGGTTGTCTCCGAAACCTGAGATAGAGCTTGGGCTTTTGCCACAAGTGCCATTACCCACATACCCATACATAGTCTAATATATGTGTGTATATATATGAAACATTTTCATGAAGGCCACTGGAGTCTCTGCCAGGAGCTTGTGGTCTGGTGGTGTGCATCCTCCAGTTTTCTGTGCTAACGCCGGGTCTTACACAGATGCTTGCATGCTGGCATCATCCCATGGTTACTGTTGTTTAATGTGCTCTTCTAACAGGATGTTATCGTCTGTACTCTTCCTGTGTCGCCACATACAGCTCTACTCCCAACTCACTTCAGCTGCTATATACCCAGAACGGGTTTTTAAAATATTCTTCTAAAATTAATTAGATTTGTTCTTTGATAATTTCTTATGTGTATACAATGCATTCCAATTACCCTCACCCTTAACTCCCCTCATCTCCCTCTGAATGTTGCAACTCCACCTTCCTACATGAACGCTGCCTTGTTTTGTTTTGTGACACTGAGTTTAAGCAGGGCTGTCTGTGTAACCATGGGTTTAGAATAAAGGATCCTTTAGAGCTGGTGGGCTCACTAACAGTATCCAGCAGAAGACAATGACTCCCCTCACCCCCCCACCCCAGACTCTTTCAGTGAGAAATAGTTCAGCAGGAATGGATATGGCCAGGGACGTTTCTTGGATTTCATTTAGAAAGTAACTAACTTGAGACCTTTAGACAGATTTGAGTTGCTTCTGTCTTTTGTTATTATAAACATAGAGCTGGCCACCCTTGTCTAAGTACTCTGCTGTCACAGACATTAGGATGAGGTAACAGCCAGGCGGTGGTGGCGCATACCTTTAATTCCAGCACTTGGGAGGCAGAGGCAGGCGGATTTCTGAGTTCGAGGACAGCCTGGTCTACAGAGTGAGTTCCAGGACAGTCAGGACTATACAGAGAAACCCTGTCTTGAAAAACCAAAAAAAGAAAAAAAAGAAAAAAAAAAAGATGAGGTAACACAATTTTTGCTTTCCTCCCTCCCACTCAAGAAGCTGGATAACGCAAGGCTGTGTCATCTGGAGATGGAGGTGATGAGGACAAGACACCTGGGCATGAGGACAAGGCAAACACAAAGCCACCTGGGGTGTCTGCTTAGGGAAGAGAGGGTCAGAGGTCGTTAAGAGAGAGAAAGAGGAGTTGAGTCCCAGGTGACCTGGAAGACAGATGCCTTCAGATCTGAGACACCTGCTGAGAAGAAAGCAACGTGAGTCGCATGAGGGTGCTTCAAGTGTCTCTCAGTTAAATATGGAGCTTTCTTGTAGACCAGCTTTTGCTTCAAGTGTCTCTCAGTTAAATATGGAGCTTTCTTGTAGACCAGCTTTACCAATTTATCTTAATGTTTCTTTTATTTCTGACTTGTTACGTTCTTGTTTTGTTTTGTTTTGTTTTGTTTTGTTTTGTTTGAGAGACAGGTCTCACTGTTTATTCTAGGCTGGCCCAGAATATACTATATGACCCAGATTAGCCTTGAATTTATGAACCTCCCATTTCCATGTCCTGAGTCCTAGATTAAGGGCATGCTGTACCAGGCTAAGGCTATGCTAAGAATTTTTTTCAAATCATGAATGCTAACTTTTTGATAAGTGCTTTTTAAGCATCTTTGGATAAGCATCTTCCAATGAGTGAGAGTCATCACTCCCAAAAAAGGAAAGAGAGAGAGAGAGAGAGAGAGAGAGAGAGAGAGAGAGAGAGAGAGAGAAAGGAAATGCTTCAGCCATCCCTGAAAGAAGCAAAAAGATACTGGGAAAGTTGTGTTGGACAGAAGTGAGCAAATGAATGTAGCCTCAGAGAAATTTCCTTGTTTCAGGGATGGGGGTTGGGGGTTGGGGGTGCAGGTGTGTGAGGGGTAGGGAGTTAGGGAGAGTGGATCTGGGGGTGGGGAGTACTCAAAAGCTCCTTCCAAAATTTCATTTCCTCTTTGCTATTGCTACTTAGGATTGAGCCTTCAAGTGAAGGCAAATCAGTAAGATCTCCACCTCTTCCAAAATCCAGAAGAGATCCACACTGACAGAGGAGCAATTTGTAACACAGAAATGCAAGAGAATTGAAAAATCGAAAAATCAAAGTGGCTTGACAACTCAAAAGGTCACAACTTGGAGCTGAAGAGACAGCTCAGTGGTGAAGAGCACTGGCTGCTCTTCCAGAGGGCCAAAATTCAATCCCCAATACCACGTGACAGCTCATACCTGCCTGTAGCTCTCATCTTAGGGGATCCAATGCCCTCTTCAGACCTCCCTGGGCACCAACCATGCATGAGGTACACAAACATTTGGAGCAAAACACCCATGCATGAAAATGAATATTAATTAAATATTTAAAAGATGACAACTACTGAGCTCAAAGATCCTTCTTGTCACTGTGATAGAATACCAAGACCAAAAGTGACTTAGGGAAGAAAGACTTTATTTTAGCTCATAGATTTTAGAGAGAATGTCCTTAATGGTGGAGGAGACATGGCATTAGATGGACAGAGCAAGAGGCAGAGCAAGCATGTGAGCCACAAACACAAGCAAGAGAGTGAACGGAAAGTGGAGGCCATAAACTCTCAAAGCCTGTTCCCATGATGCATTTCTTCCATCAAGAATACAAAACCTCCCCAAACAGTATGTCTAACTGAGGATTTAGTTTTCAAATACCTGAGCCTATTGGAGATTTCTCATTCAAATCACCACAGATACAGAAATAGGCAAAATGTCTGATGAAGATTTTTAAAGTTTTCAGATAAAAATGATACATGGCTACAAAAAAAGAAATTTCAACAAAATCACAGAAGAAAATTTCCCAAGTCTAAGTAAAGAAATACCCATCAAGCAGTAAGAGGTATACAGAACACCAAATACAGAAAGTAAACTCTCTGTCCAGGGGGTTGTGATGCACGCCTTTAATCCCAGCATTCAAGAGGCAGAGACATGCAGATCTTTGAATTTGAGGCCAGCCTGGTCTACAGAGCAAGTTCCAGGACAGCCAGGACTACAAAGAGAAACCCTATGCCAAAGCAGCAACAACCACAACAAAGGGAAAAAAAAAGGAAACTTTTCATGACACATAATAATCAAAACACTAAGCATGCAGAACAGAGAATGTATGCTGAAAGCTGCGGGTTAGAAATAAATAAGTAGCATGTAAATGCAGCCTCATCAGTAACACCTGAGGGAGATTTTGGAAGCCGAGAGGAACTGGACTGATGTTCTACAAGTTCTGGCCTACCACAGATGCCAGCCCAGACAACTGTACCCAGGAGAACTATCAATCATAGTTGAAGAAGGAAAGTAATGCTTCATGATAAAAATAGATACAAGGAGTTTATGTTCTCTAAGTCATCTCTACAGAGGATAGATACTAGAAGAGATACTTCATTCTTATAGTGGTTTGAAGGAGAATACCCATGTACTTGAACACTTGGCCCTAGCTGGTGGAACTCTTTGGGAAGGATCAGGAGGTGTGGCCTTGTTGGATGAGGTATGTCAAAGACATGCCATTTCCAGTGGGCTCTCTCTGCCTCCTACTTTTGGATCAAGATATGAGCTCTCAGCTGCTGCCCCAGCTATTCCTGCCACCATGCCTGTGCCTCAGGATCATGGACTCTAACTCTCTCAACCCATAAACCAATTAAATGATTTCCTTTGTAAGCTGCCTCGGTCATGGTACTTTATCATTGAATAGGAAAGTACCTAAGACAAATCTGAAGAGAACATTAAACACATGGAAGAGGATGCAAAGAGAAATATACCAGAATAGTTAACCACAAGAGGTCTAAGAAAACAGTACCAAAACAGCAAAAACAGGAATTAATAAGCACTCCAATACCCCAATAACAAGATACAGATGAACAGACTGCATTAGAAAACAGAACCAATATTTTTATTGCCTCCAAGAAACACACCTTACCATCAAGACACTAGCCGGGTGTGGTGGCGCACACCTTTAATCCCAGCACTCAGGAGGCAGAGGCAGGCGGATTTCTGAGTTCGAGGCCAGCCTGGTCTACAAAGTGAGCTCCAGGACAGGCAGAGCTACACAGAGAAACCCTGTCTCGAAAAACCAAAAAAAAAAAAAAAAAAAAAAAAAAGAGTAGACTGGAAGAAATAATTAAACTTTAAACTCAGGGCTGAAATCGAAATGAAAAAAAAAAAAACAAAAAAAAAAACCAAAACCCAATGAATCAGTGAGTGAAACAAAGATTCGGTTCTTGAAAATGTTCACAAGACTGGCAAAACTTCAGCCAAAATAATCAAAAGGGGAAAAATATCCAAGTCAATAAAATTAGAGATTAAAAGAGAGACATTACAACAGATATGGAGGAAATTCAGACAGTCTTAAGATCATACTTTAAAAATCTGTATTCCATCAAACTGAAAAAAAATCTAAAAGAATGGATGAATTTCTGTTTTAGTTAGGGTTTTACTGCTGTAAACAGACACTATGACCAAGGCAACTCTTTTTTTGTTGTTGTTGTTTTTTTTTGTTTGTTTGTTTGTTTGTTTTTTTTCGAGACAGGGTTTCTCTGTGTAGCCCTGGCTGTCCTGGAACTCACTCTGTAGACCAGGCTGGCCTCTGAACTCAGAAATCCACCTGACCCTGACCTGCCTCTGCCTCTGCCTCTGCCTCTGCCTCTGCCTCACGAGTGCTGGGATTAAAGGCGTGCCGTCCTACCCAAAGGCAACTCTCATAAGGACAACATTTAATTGGGGCTGGCTTACAGGCTCAGCAGTTCAGTCCATTATCATCAAGGTGGGAACATGGCAGCATCCAGGCAGGCATAGTGCGGGATAAACTGAGAGTTCTATCGATTTTCATCTGAAGGCTGCTAGCAGAACACTGGCTTCCAGGCAGCTAGTATGAGGGTCTTAAAGACCCCACCCACAGTGACACACCTACTTCAACAAGGCCACACCTACTTCAACAGGGCCACACCTTCTAATAATGTCACTCCCTGGGCTGAGCATATACAAACCACCACATACTATATTCATATAACCAACCAAAGTTAAATCAAGATATAGAAAACAGACCCACAACATCCAGTGAGATAGAAACAGTAATTGAAAATTTTACCACAGAACATGCCTGCCGTTGTGTGGGTGTTGGGGATTTGAGCTCATCGTCTCCTTTCTGTGCAGCAGACATTTTACTTAATGAATCATCTCACCAATCCCATGAGGTATTTTTAAGAAAAACTTCTGTCCAGGCATAGTGATGCACACCTTTAATTCCAGCTCTCAGAAGGCAGAGGCAGGCAGATCTCTCAGAGTTTGAGACAAGCCTGGTCTAGAACAGCCAGAGCTACATAGAGAAACCTTGCCTCAAGGCAACAACAACAGCATTTTTTTTATGTGTGGTCTCTTGCTGCAGCAACTCAAGTGGGAGCACAAAAGCACAGGCTCAAAGCAAGGGTCAATGGGATATAAAAAAAAAATTATAGTCAGGCAGTGGTGGCGCAGGCCTTTAATCCCAGCACTCGGGAGGCAGAGGCAGGCAGATTTCTGAGTTCAAGGCCAGCCTGGTCTACAGAGTGAGTTCCAGGACAGCCAGGGCTATACAGAGAAACCCTGTCTTAAAAAAACAAAACAAAACAAAAACAAAACAAAATATATATATATAGCAGGTAGGTCAGATGATGGCTGAAGTCGACACCGTCAACACAGTCAGACTGAAGAAAATGGACATCCAATGCAGAACATTCTGTCTAGCAGAGACCGCCAGTCAGCAAAGGCAAGGAATCTTTCTAAAATCTAGACTGGAAGATTCCTCCACTGTGTCTTGCTTAAGTGCAGCATCATGCTGTCATTGTCACTCTGGGTAGGTCATTTCCTACATTGGTGGTCCTCTCTGGACTCTTGTTTCTGTTTAGAAGTCTGATGTCAACCGAAATGCCATTCTTGTTAAAGCAACCCACCTTTCATTGATAGATTACTTTAGATTTTCTTTTGTGTGTGTGTGTTCGGTTTACAGAATTATTACTATAACAATGTTCCATGGAACTAATTTATTTTTTACTTATCCTGTTTAGGGTCAGCAGGTGGTGGTTTAAATATGCTTGGCCTATGGGAAGTGGCACTATTAGGAGGTATGGCCTTATTGGAGGAGGTGTGACTTTGTTAGAGTAAGTGTGTCACTGTGGAGGTGGAAATTTGAGGTCTCATGTGTGTGTGTGTGCGTGTGTGTGCGTGTGTGCGCATGCATGTGTATGGTAATAAACTGAACCTCTGAAACTAGAAGCCAGCTCCAATTAAATGTTTGCCTTTATAAGACTTGCCTTGGTCATGGTGTCTCTTCACAGCAATAAAACCCTAAGAAAGCAGTTGGTACCACGGACTTGTGTATTGCTGTGATAGACCTGATCATGCTTTTGTTTGGAGGAATGTGGATTTGGGGACTTTGGAAAGCAGGGCAATGATTTAAGTAGGGCTTAATGGACCATCCCTGTAGAAACATGGAAGACAGCTTGCGCTGAGGGTGATTTGAAATGTGGGGGCCTGGCTCAAGAGGTTTCAGAGGAGAAGGTTATTAGTAAGTTGCTTAGAAATCATTCTTGTGATATTTTGATGAAGAATGTAGCTACTTTTTGCCCTTGTCTGAAGAGTCTGCCTGAGGTGAAGAGATTTTGATTAATTGCATTGACAAAGGGACTCTCAGAAAATCTCATTTAGACTCTATCCTGTCATTCGCTCTTATGAATAGCATTTTGATCAAGCATAGCAAGCTTTGAAAGAAAACTACAAAACGTATGGTGCAAAAATTAAAGGGGCACCAGGAAGTGGAATGGAGCTAAATCTTGTGTTCAAGAATATTAAATGGAATTAAAGAGAGTGGTGAGTGGTCTTGGAGCAAGATGCCACCCAGCTAAGCTTATTGTTTATGTGTTTGCAGTTGTTATACCATGTTCAGGATCATTATGATCTATTATTGTTTTCATTTGGACATGATTGTGTGTCAAGTTGACAAGGATAAATTGTGATGACTATTCTCAGTTGTCAACTTGACTATATGAGTAGTGAACTATAATCCAGAAATGGAGGGCACACCTGTGATCCAGAGCTTGAGGCATAGTGGCCATGCTTATAAAGATCTTGTGAAAAGGAATTAAATCAAAGCTTAGGTCCAGGCATGATGGTATATGCCTTTAATTCCAGGAGACAGAGGCATGTAGATCTCTGGGTTCAAGGTCAGTCTACAGAGTAAGTTCTAGGACAGCCAAGCTTAGGCAGTGAAGGCATGTAAAACAGAAAGTTGATGAAAATGTAATAGAACAAGGAGGCCATGTTCCAGCCCCAACAAGTAGCAGAAATTGTCAACCTTGGCCATGTGGCTCTGGCTGTAGAGTCAATAATAGAAGGGGCGATGGGGACAATTGATGCTGGTTACCTGGAGCTAAGAAATCAGCAGTGATTAAGAAGAGATCAACATCACTGAAGGTGAAAACTTCTGTCAAGTGTTTTCTGAGAGCACAACAAGCTGTGTTCCAGAGATAGGCATGGTGCTGGCAGCAGTACCATGTGGTACTGGCTTTGAAAGTACGAAGGGGTCATGGGGAGCAGCTAAGGCTTGGCACTGTGAGAAGTCAGGGAAGGACATGGATGAAGGTGCTTCATTGGCTGTTGAAGGCCTAAGGCTGAAGGGATTATGCAAAGAAGCTGAGGCTTGACACCATGAAGACAGCCTATAAGAGGCTACTGGTGAAAGTGCAGCCTAGTTGCATCAGAAGACTCCAGTGTATTGGAGATCCCTATACTATGGGATGACCACCAAGAACAGCAGCAGCAGTAGAATGGAGTCAGCCAAAGCCTAGAGTGCTACAGAGGGCAGAGATAGAAAAGTGACCCAAGCCCTTTGGAGGAGCCCAGATCATGTGTGGACCCCAGATATTGAAACAATAAGCTGTGAAATTAAAGTTGCCTTGGAGACCCCAAAATGTTCAAGATGCCAGAGTCGTGACATACCTGCCAAGGAATGCTGCTAACAGTGAGTGGAACCAGCCCAAGAGAAAGAAGTATGTTTCTGTCATCGAAGCTGAAAGGACTTAGAGATTTGAAGAATGCTTTAACATCAAAAATGAAGTTGCAGAGTTTAGAGTTGGCTCACTTGGTTTTTGGTCTTGCTTTGGTCCAGTATTTATTCACTATGACATTTGGAACTGTAAATGTATATCCTGTGCCATTATATGTTGTAATCTGCTTCTTTTTTTAAAAAAAGATTTATTTATTATTATATGTAAGTACATTGTAACTGACTTCAGACACACCAAAAGAGGGCATCAGATCTCATTACGGGTGGTTGTGAGCCACCATGTGGTTGCTGGGATTTGAATTAGGACCTTCAGAAGAGCAGTCAGTGCTCTTACCCACTAAGCCATCTTGCCAGCCCTGTAATCTGCTTTTTTATATTGACTTTTATAGGGGAATTACAGTTAAGAGACTGCATGAATCTCAAAAGAGACTTTGAACTTTGGAGTTTTAACATTGTTGAGACTGTTGTAGACTATGGAGACTTTTGAAGTTGGACTAAATGTATTTTGCATTATGCTATGGCTAGGGATGGCCTGTTGCAGATGCCTGATCACATTATGACCCCCAAGACTGTGAACTGGAAAAACCTGTTTCTTATTGTGGTGTGGCTCAACCCTAGCAGATACCTTTAATCCAAGAGCTTTCTGTAAACAGGATTAAATAAAAGTCAATTATAGGTCAAGAGGCAGAGCAAGCAACCAGCTGACAGAGTGAACATAGGGAAAAAAACATAGAGAGTGGAGGGAAGTCAGGAAGAAGATAGAGAGACATACAAGAAGCAAAAAGGAGGGACCCTCAGTTTGAAGGGTTTTTATGACAGTGTGGAGAATGACTTTTTCCCTCTGGGACATCAGTGAAGTAGGCAGATCAGCTGTGTGCTTTTTCTGTTTCCCCAAGCTAACAGGCTTTCACCCCACCATCTGGCTCCTGAGTCTTCATTTGTAAAATCAAACTTATTGGATTTTGTTTTATAAAAAACAACAATGGCTACCATAGACGCATGTATTTGAACAAGCCTATGGGGGCCATGGAGTGGAATGTGGTGGTTTGAATATTCTTGCCCCACAGGAAATGGCACTATTAGGAGGTGTGGCCTTATTGGAGGAAGTGTATCACTCTGGAGGCAGGCTTTGAGGTCTCTCTCTCTTTTTTCTCTTTTTTTATTTTGAGGTCTCATATATATGCTCAAGTCTGGCCAATGTGAGACCCTCCTTCTGGCTACCTTCAGATGGAGATGGAGATTTCTTGGCTCCAACAGCACCATGTCTACCTGCACGCTGCCGTGCTCCCTGCCATGATGATAATGAACTGAACCTCTGAAACTCTAAGCCAGACCTAATGTTTGCCTTTATAAGAGTTGCCTTGGTCATGGTGTCTCTTCAACAGCAGTAGAACCCAAACTAAAACAGCAGGGCTCCATTCATTTATGATTATAAATGAATGTTTTTTTTTTGCAATGCTGAACAAATTTTAGCTCTTGTTCAGTTATGGAAGCTGAGTCCTACAATTTGACACAGGATTTGAGTTGGCTATGTGGCTACTTGGGAAGCATCAGCAAGTGCGCGGTGGTGGGAATCAGAGAATCAAAAGGACTGTGCAGGGATAGAATATGAGAACAGTGAGATGTGTGGACATCACTTAGGAATAACACAACCTTCAGAAACAGATACAGAGCTACCAAAAGAGCCAGGTATAGTGGCACATGCCTCTAATCCCAACCCTTAGGATCAAAAGTGTGGGGTCAGCCTGGGCTATCATGAAACCTTGTCTCTAAATAAAACAAAGGATTTACTAAAAGTCTGGGAAAGAATCATTTGTGAGAGAGATGGAAATAAGTTGTGGAATAAGCAAAAGAAGTCTTGAACCTGGAAAAGGCCAGTGGTTCCAGGTAGTACAGAGAAATAAGGAAGATATAGACTAGGGTGACTATGTAGAAATGGGTTCCAGAGAATAGAGCTGAGGGATTTGTTGTTGTTGTTTGTTTGTTTGGGGGGGGGTGTTGAGCATCTATACACCATAGCTGCTAACTGGATAACTAGAGTGGTACCTTGATTGGCAAGCAGGTGGTGAGTATCCCCCTATTTATTAGAAAGGACAGAGGAGGAAGAGGAAGAAGAGAAGGGGAAAGAAGAGGAGGGAAGATAAGGTAGTGGAGACACTACTATGGAGCTCACTGTGTTTGTGGCTCTTGTAAGCACTTGAGAGACAGGGTTACATGAACAGCCAGACCTGTGACAGAGAGTGCAGAGAAAAATCTCGGATGCATATTTAGATTCAGAGGTTACAAGTGAAATAGACGTGAGCTTTTTAGAGATCAAGTCCCAGCTTCATGACCCGGAATCCTGTTATCTATAAGAATTTGTTCCAGGCCACACCCACCTTCGCTATGTCAGACTTGATGTTGAAACCCTTGACAAAGGCATCCCCAGAGGTGATGGGCTGCTCGCTGGTCAGCATGTTGAAAATGGAAGTCTTCCCAGCTCCATTGAGACCAAGAAGGCCAAAGCATTCTTCTTCTTTAACAACAAAGGACACCTTGTTCACAGCCAACAGGGGTACCTTGTCTTTATAGACCTGAGAGACACAGAACAGAGATGTAGAGAGGAGGTTAGCAGCCAGCAGGCACTGCACACCCGACCTAGCTGCCTCTCATGACCCAAGCTCAGTCTACCTGCTTCTTCCTACAGCCCTTGCACATTGTCAACTTTGTTCTTGGAGGTAAGCCATTACTCTTTGTCCCTGAGCAGGTAAAACTCATTGATGCTGCTGAAGAGTTTTACATTTTGTTAACCACCAGAAACTGAAGGGAAACATGACTGACAAACTCTGGGGCAGGGGAATGCTATAAAATACCTGGATGTTTGAAAGATCTTTCAAGATTCTTTCTAAGAATCTCAAAGAAACTTAGGAAGCTCTATGTAGTTTCCATAGTCCTTATCCCACTTGGAACCTCCATAATTGTTGTCTGGATACAGGACTGGTCAAGCTTGGTATGCCTCTCCTATTCTTTCTTGGGTTTTAGCAAGCATGGCTCTTATTCCCTCCTGTCCCAGACCTTCCCTTTACCAAGATGATGACAGAAGAGAAGGTAGAGATACAACAGTTTCTGTCTCTGGGCAAGAATGATCTCATGTGAGCTTCCCTCTTAACCAGAGAGACCTCACTAAGTCTGTCTTCCCAGAAATCCATCTGCCATTGTTCACAGGTCACAGGCCCATCAGAAGGGAGATTCTGTGTGTGAAAAGCCAAGGCACAGTGTCGTGGTTTGAATAGGTATGGCCCCCATAGACTCATGTGTTTGCATGCTTAGCCCATAGGGAGTGGCACTAT
The DNA here is from genome assembly GCF_000001635.26 of Mus musculus. NCBI lineage: Eukaryota > Metazoa > Chordata > Mammalia > Rodentia > Muridae > Mus > Mus musculus. The sequence goes on from NC_000083.6 coordinate 24,279,999, forward strand.
TAGGAGATGTGGCCTTGTTGGAGTAGGTGTGGCCTTGCTGGAGGATGTGTGTCACTGTGGGGGTGGGCTTTGAGACCTGGTGTGGCACACAGTCTCCTTCTGCTGCCTTTAGATAAAGACGTAGAGCTCTCAGCTCGTCCAGCTCCATGTCTGTGTGGATGCTTCCATGTTTCGTGCCATGATGATAATGGACTAAACCTCTGAATCTGTAAGCCATCCCCAGTGAAATGTTTTCCTTTATAAGAGTTGCCCTGGTCATGGTGTCTCTTCACAGCAATGCAAACCCAACTATGACACATGGCATATGCTTATAATCAGGGTATTTAGGAGGCACATGAGGGATGATCATGAATTCAAGGTCAATGTAGGTCACATAGCAGGACTCTTCCACACATCAGGCAAACAGATAAAGGAGCAAAGCTGAGTCTAACTTTACCTTTGACACTTCTTTAACAACAAGCGGGTTTTTCTTTACTAACGTTTCCAAATAACGCTTGATGGTTTCCGCCTCCTCCAGAACATCTTCATCTTCAGGTTCTGCTACATCAAAGATCATTCCCTACTTCCCCAAGACAAGGGTAGAAATGTGTTTTTGAGGTTAGAAGATAGAGCCTGACTTGGGTCAGAAGCGATGGGGGCCCTGAAGGTCCTGCAACAATGCCCACGTGTGTATATACCACCACCACAACCTCCGGAACAACGTATCTACATTTATAGCGTCTTGACCATGATGAGGTAGGTGGTCAAAACACAAAATGTCAGCTTTTTAATAACACAAAAAGCTTAAAACCCAGGAATGTCAAGATAAAGCAAAACCTTATCTCCTTTGGTTTCCTCTAGAGACCTTGTCTTACCCTGAACTAACAGAACAGACCTTCCTCTAGTCCCCTTATAGGTGCCTGCAGAGGTATTTCATAAGGTGAGTTATTCTAGCAAGCTAGAGTTTCATCCCTAGTCATTTGACGAGCTGGCCCTAGATACTCCCCAGGTGACCAGTATGTGGACCAGGGCCTCAGAGGCTGGGTCAGAGCGTTCTCCTCCTCTGTGGTCCCTGGGCATGGGCTGACACCTCTCTGCCTGGACATTATAAACAGATGGCTGGATGGCCTCAGGGACCCCTCTGATATGGAAACGTATAGCAAGGTAGCTAAAGAACACAGGAAGGAAGCTTAGAGCCAGACCTTGACCTGTTTTTACATGACTTTACCCCAATTAACTCACCGATTTTTCCTTCCAGAAGGAAGGGAAGAAGCCAGAGAGCCTGGATTTCAGTACATAGAATGCATTGGCTTCAGTGAGGAAAAGCATGGTGATGTACACAGGTCCTAAGACGGCCAGGGCTGTCAGGTACTTTCCTATCCCCAGAGATTCCCAGGCGTAGATGTTCTCTTGGACCACATATCCTTCTACTAATATGAAATAAGCAGATGTTAGCACACCGTTTTGGCGATTTTCAAAGGCAGTGCTCATCTTAAATATAGCAAGTAAATTCACAAAGTAGCCAATATTACCAGAGAAGCATCACTGTTAGCAATGGTTCCGCCACACCCTAGCAGAGGGTGAGCAAGAATGCCTTTGCTTGCTGCCTCTAACCTCTGTAAAAACAATGCAATGAGCTGAGCTCCATGGTTCACACCTGCAATTGCAAGTCTTAGGAAGTTAAAGTAGAACTGCCACAAACATGAGACTAGCATGGGTTACATGCAGTTCTAGGGCATCCTGTGATGTATGAGAGACTCTGTCTCAAAAACAACAATAACAACAAAAACAAACCAACAAGACAAACATCCAAAACCTTGAGACTAAATAGGGTCATGAGCCCGTGGGGGTGAGGGTGGGGGTGGGGAACTCACTGCTGTTATTCTGCTAAATGAATGTAGCAATCAAATGATCCCTCCACCCTCAGATCAATGCATTGCTCAGCCCTCGTCAGAGAGATGATGATTAGCACAGAAACCCATGCTCTGCGTGTCTGCAGAGAAGCTTGGGGCTGCTCAGCCCTAAGTGGGATGTCTGTGTGATACCCCTCTTCTCAAGGCTCAAGGCTCTAAGCCAAAGAAGGGGCAGCAAGGTTGTAAGAGCTAGAGGTGGCTGGTGGATAATTTCAAAGAAACTGCATTTTCAAGACACAGCAGGGAAGAGGCTGTGATAACCTGCACAAGGTCTCCAGGAGCTCAAGCCAGACAAAAATCCAAGCACAGAGGGGAAGTGGGCACCAAGTCCCACCCCTCACCAGGAAGCCATTTGCCCTGGATAACTGTCGGCAGGAGGAAAAGGAGTTTTCTTCAGTGGAGTAACACTGTATATCAACTACACTCCAGGGCAGGTTCCATGCCAACACAAACTGGAGCCTATTCTTGCTTGTTTTTTGTTTGTTGGTTGGTTGCTTGGTTGCTTGGTTTCTTAGTTGGTTTAAGAGAAAAAGAACCTGCGCACGCCTTTAATCCCAGCACTCGGGAGGCAGAGGCAGGCGGATTTCTGAGTTCAAGGCCAGCCTGGTCTACAAAGTGAGTTCCAGGACAGCCAGAGCTACACAGAGAAACCCTGTCTCGAAAAACCAGAAAAAAAAAAAAAAAAAAAAAAGCAAAAGAGAAAAAGAACCTGAAGTTCAGTGGGTAGAAAATGGGAGTTGGGGGAGGGGAAAGAGTAAGATTAAAATAGTTTATGAAATTCTCGAGAATAAATAAAAATATTATTTAAAACAACAACAACAAGGGGATTGTTCAAATGGCTCAGGGGCTATAGCACAGGTTGTTCTTCCATAGGACCCTGGTTTGATTTCCAGCAGCCATGTGGATGCTCAAAACTGCCTGTAATTCCAGTTCCAGGGGGATCTGATGCCCTCTTCTGGATTCTGCAAGCACTGCAGGCACACAGACATACATGCAGGCAAAAACACCCATGAAATGGAAACTTGTAGTTCCTTTAGAAAGTTTTGTCAGGTGTGTTGCTCAAGCAAACACTTGAAGGAGTGTTTTCCTGAAGCGGACACCAGGAAAAAAGATGTTTTACTAAAATAGACACGTGAAGGAGCGTTTCACTAAAGCAGACCAGGGAAAAAAGATGTTTAACTAAAGCAGACTTGTAAAGAAACAGTTTGCTGAAACAGACACATGTAAAAAGATGTTTTGCTAAAGCAAGCACATAAAAGGATGTGTAATAAAAGATTCTTCACTAACGACATGAATCTATTGGCTTGCATTACATCTGTTGTTGAGCTCTATTCTCATGACTCCACAGAGAGAAATGAATCAAAAAACTTCTCAAGAGGTTCCTGTGGCTTCTTGCTGCTTCCGAGGACTCAGGCCAATTGGCAGAGTGATGTCAGCTGATACAGACTTCCATGGAATTTTGCTAAGACGGCAGGACTCATGGAGGACATGTGATGTTTGGAGGGTATAAATAGGACTCAGTGGTCGGTGACAGGGGCTTGGCTTGCACAGCAAGCTTTGCAGCACTTCTTGGTCTTGCATCGCCTTTACTGAGAGAGGTACAGCTGAGAACTTCTCCTGGTGTCCCTCGTGGTCCTGCTGACTCGTGCTGACTCGTGCTGATGCTGCTGAGGGCCATCTGTCTCTCCTAGGCTGTGCTTCTGCTGCTGATCTGTATTTGCTATCCCAACGCTGCTAAACTGGACTGCTGGTGTATCCATAAAGTATTTACGAGTAGATCCAGCCACTGCTGGGCCCTATAAACTGAACTGCTGGTTTCCTGACAACACAGGTGGGATTTGCTCCAAAAACCAATTTCTAAATAGGTCCACTTCCCCCATATCCTAGTACTCTTTCTTTTTCACTACCTCTGGTGGGTGGTGGGTGAGAAGGGAGGTTAAAGCATCTAAGAACCATCATTAAAAGTAGGTTTAAAAAAATTTAAACACCAATACACATAAAATAAAATAAATGAAAAACAAGAAGACAATAAAAGGCTTTTCTCATTCTGTATTATATAAATATATATAATTTTTTTGTCAATTTAAAATAAGAGAGCTTGAAAATGAAGCTCAGTGATAGAGCATGTTTACGTGGTTGAGGCATTAATATTAATAAGAGATATTCCTGTATTTATATGACATCTATCTAAATCACAAAATGCTTCCATGTTTGATTGTCCTTTCAACTGTCAGCCCCCTTGCAACTGAACTGGCCCCTCATGTAGAAACATTCCAGGAGACTTGCAGGTTAGTTCAGTGGCAAAGGACTCGTTTAGCATGCAGGAGACCCTAAGGGTTTCATCAAGCACCGTGACATCATATCGAACAAAATCTGATCTGTCTTAAATGCTGTAAAGATTTGTATTTAGAAATTATACAATAAAATTATGTTCATGGAGGAAACAGAAGAGAATGGTGTAGTTATCTTTTCCATTTCCTTAAACATGGCTTAGCTTTGTGCATAGTTCTTTCATATCATTTTTAGTTTATTTATTTTATGTATATGAGTACCCTGTAGCTATATAGATGGTTGTGAGACTTCATGTGGTTGTTGGGAATTGAATTTTTTTTTAGGACCTCTGCTCGATCTGGTTGGCCCGGCTCACTCCCATCAATTCCGCTTGTTCAGTCCCTGCTTGCTCTGAACCAAAGATTTATTTATTATTATACATAAGTACATTGTAGCTGTCTTCAGACACGCCAAAAGAGGGCATCAGATCTCTTTGTGGGTGATTGTGAGCCACCATGTGGTTGCTGGGATTTGAACTCAGGACCTTTGAAAGAGCAGTCAGTGCTCTTACCCACTGAGCCAGCTCACCAGCCCTTGTCGTTGTTCTCAAATGTGTTATAACTACTATGTACATAGCATTTACAGTGTATTAAGTGTTTTAAGAAATCTAGACATAATTTAAAGTATGGATGAGAAGACTATGGTGTAGCTCAGTGGTAGAACAGTTGCATAAAATGCACAAGGCTCTGTATTAGATCCTGAGTCTCACACACACACACACACACACACACACACACACACACACACACACACACAGAGACAGAGAGATGGAGAGAGACAGAGAGACACACAGAGAGAATGTGCAGCTATGCATAGCTTTCATGCACTTGCCATGCCTTTTCACAGGAAAGGGCGAATGCTGCAATGAACTGTAGGTTGGATGGTGGCACATGCCTACAATAGGTAAATCTTTCCAAGTCCAAAGCTTGCCTGGTTTAAATAGTGAGTTCATGAACAGCCAGGGATACATAGTGAGACTTTAAGCCAAGTGGTTGTGGCACAATCCATTAATCCCAGCACTCGGGGAGGCAGAGACAGGGGTTGGGTGTGTGTGTGTGTGTGTGTGTGTGTGTGTGTGTGTGTGTGTGTGTGTGGTGGTGGTGGTGGTGGTGGTGGTGGTGGTGGTGGTGGTGTTAATCTCTGAGTTCTAGTCCAGCCTGGTCTACAAAACTAGTTCCAGGACAGCCGGGGCTACACAGAGAAACCCTGTCTCAAAAAAAAAACAAAAAAAAACAAACAAACAAAAAAAACAAACCCAAAAAACACCAAAAAACCAACCAACCAACCAAACAAAAAAACCATAGGGAGAAAAGAAAAAGAAAGAAAGGCCAAATCGTATTACACAAACCATATAAGGATAAAAATGTTCTCAGCAAATTTCACTCTTTACTCACAAACATCATTGCAGTCAATATCACTCAAGTTCTTAGCACTGCAAAACTTTTTCAGCTCAAAGTTATAGTACAAGTTGGACAAGGCCATTCCCAGGCAATGTCCAGGAAGAATTAGGAAAATATGATCCAAGGAGTCTGAGAGTTCCGTGTAGCCAAGATCTGCAATGAGAACAGAAAGCACCAATTTTACTAGCATAAGGGAAAGTGACCAGTCATCTCTCTCCTCAGTCACTTCTGGAGTCCGGACGTCACACTCTCAGGCCTCCAGACCACACTGTGGGTTCCTGACTCCTGGTGTTGACTCTCCCCACCTCTGTTCATTTAACTCTATGTTTCTTTGTTTAGTTCCTTAGATCTGCCACTTCCTTTATCCAGAGAGCACACTGTATCTGAGAAAGTCAGAGGCAGCATGGCTCCAGCAGGAAGTGCCCAGGGGTGTGGGCTGGAGGTGAGCAGACCCAGGCAGAACAGGGATGGGAGCCAGCTCTGGACTCCCTGGGGTGTTTTACCTTCCCCTGTCCTGAAGATTGAGCCTAGGGACTCGCACATGCTAGGCGAGCATTCCACCATATCCCTGGCTCCAGAGCGTCATCCTGAAGTCAGACAAGGAGTATAAGGTCCCTTCCTCCATGGTTTGTGGAGACTTAAACTGTCATAAAGGGTCCCTTAGGAGAGAGGACAACTCCCCACATCAGAGAAAAGGGACATTGTAAATCAAATTTTAAATGAAAGTAAGGAAGATGGCTGGGGAGATGGCTCAGTGGTTAAGAACACTGGTTGCTCTCCAGAGGACCTGGGTTCAAGTCTCAGCAACCACATGGTGGCTCACTGCAGTCTAATTCCGGTTCCAGGGAACCTGACACCCCTTTACCCCTTTCTGGCCTCGGTGGCTACCAGGCATGTAAGTGATGTGCATCAGATATTCATGCAAACACTTATACACAAAGCAATGTTTCTTAATCTTATGTATATGAATGTTTTGCCTGTATGCTGTCTGTTGTATGTTTGTACATCCTGGAGGCTAGAAGAGGGCATTCGATCCCCTGGGATGGGAGTCACAGACATCCGTGAGCTGTTGGGTGCTGGGAATAAAACTGGGTCCTCTTGAAGAGCAGCCAGTGAGTGGTCTTAACTCCTGACCCAGCTCACCAAGCCCCGCCTTCAAAATAAAAATTACTTTTAAAAATAAAGAAGAATGTGGAAGGGAAGGAAAATCCATCTGAAGGGGTTGTGAAATGTAAATCCAAAAGAAAAAGAGCATTGTGGGGCCAGGACATGCCCGGCAGTGAGGAGCCTTCTGCTCTTATGGAGGACTGGAGTTTAGTTCCCAGCAACCATGCCATGTCGCTCACAAACCACTGGTCCCCACAGCTCCTGGGGATCTGATAACCTCTTCAGTCCTCCATGTGAAACTCCACATATGTGCACAGACACACAGGAAAACACAGAGACGTACAGACAGTCATATAATAAATCCTAATAAAAAGTGGAGGTAAAAAAAAGAAAAAAAAGAAAAAAAGAAAAAAAAAAGTGGAGGTAACATTTAGGCTCTTTTGTCCCACCCTGACCCATTTGTGGTAGCATAAACAGAAGCTGTCAGTTTCAAGTATGTGTTGTAAATAATGGCTGGATCTTAGTTTCTTTTACAAGAGCTCTTCCTCCCATGTTGACTAATTCATTTACATATTCACTTTTTTTTTTAAAGTAAGGAACATTACATTTTAGTGAAATGCATGGATCACAGGTGGACAGTGATTCGTAAGTATGTAAATCCACATAAACTAGTGTCCGGTCCAAGATCAGGAACATCCTTTACCCCCCAAAGCTCTCCGGTGTGTTATTTCTATCGGCCCTTTGCCCCAGGCCCAGAGGTAACCCTTTTTCTGAGTCCATTTCCGAGATTCATTTTGTCTGTTCATAGACTTCACACAGGTGAAGCATCCATCTGCAGAGTGAGTGTGACTGAGTTGTTTGTCCACCCTGTGTTCGGCCCACAGCGGCTGCGAGCGCTATCTCTTGCGTCTTTGGTTAGACATGAGTTTTTGTGGGTGTGACAGCTGTAGTGGCTGCTGGAGGAGAGATTCCTGCTCCCTGCAAAATGTCAATGTGATTACCTTTCTCACTGGTGACGGTGACGAGGACCACAGGGCTGATGCTCAGGAAGGTGAGCATCACCACGAGCTTCACACATGCACTGCCAGGAGTGTTAAAGGAGAAGCTGACCGTGTACACCAAAGGGATGACAGCCCAGCCGTAGAGCATCATTATCAAGACCACCGCTGGGATGCTCTCGTGGTGTGCAAAAGCCTCTTCCTTATACCACAGAAACACCAACTTCAGAGAGAGGAGAGGGAAGGAACGGGAAGAGTCCGTAAGGGTTCATCCTGAGTGCTAAGAATATAGCGAGCTCAGTTTTAACTTCTTCTTTTATTTGTTTTTTTGTTTTTTTTCGAGGCAGGGTTTCTCTGTGTAGCCCTGGCTGTCCTGGAACTCACTCTGTAGACCAGGCTGGCCTCAAACTCAGAAATCTGCCTGCCTCTGCCTCCCAAGTGCTGGGATTAAAGTCACCACGCCTGGCTTATTTTATTTTATTTTTGGTAAGTTTTAACTTCTTTATGTATTTGTGGGGGACGGAGGCACGGCTCTTGTGGAGGACAGAGGACATTCTCTAGGGTTGGTTCTTCTCACCACCTTTTAGGATCCAGGGATTAAATTCAGGTCATAAGGTCTGTGACGAGTGCCTTTACTCACAGGCCCATAAGCTCAGGGTTTTATTTATTTATTTAGGTTTTTTCGAGACAAGATTTCTCTGTGTAGCCCTGGCTGTCCTGGAACTCACTCTGTAGACCAGGCTGGCCTCGAACTCAGAAATCCACCTGCCTCTGCCTCTGCTGGGATTAAAGACGTGCGGCTTCACAAGCATTCGCTAATGAGCGAGCCTGAGAGATGCTGTCAGGGAACTGCCCTGACTCTCAGTAACAGAGCAGCACAGCAAAGGATAAGGAGATGCTTGTGAAACAGAACGGGGCAGGAAGTGACCCACTCGGCACAGAGTAATCAGGTACCGAGCAGGAAGTGATCCACTCGGCACAAAATAATCAGGTACCAAGCAGGAAGTGATCCACTCAGCACAAAATAATCATACATGTCTCCAAAACATGGTCTCTCAGTGACTTGAGGCAGCAGCTCTGTAAGGACTACACAAACACCACCGCACAAGCTACCCAGTTCCTGAAGATATCAGAGCTAAATGAACTTGCCATTCCAGTCAGGCCTGAGCTACCAGTCAAACTTCTCAGCAGGTTCTGGTTCAGGAGGTGGTTCTTTCCGGGGAAGCCCCCGGTCCGCAGGACAGGATGCCTGTACCACGAGGTACTCACCACCAGCAGCAGAGTGGGAACGAGGAAAGAGATGAGGTCCCACAGCAGAGCTGAGAGCCAGAACACAGCCGTGCTGACTCCACTCACAAACTGGAGGCTCTTAGACTTAACGCTCTTCTCTCCGACTGTCAAGATGGAGAAGGAGCTTGACAGGAAAGCTATTCCAAAAAGAAAGTTGACAACAAGGTAGTGTCCTTTAGGGCCCCTGCGAAAGACAGAAAGCAACTGTGACTAGCAATATAAGCACTTGAAATGAAAATGAGACCCAGAAGCAGGCAGGAAAGCGAGAAGTGCTATAGAAGCGAAAGCTTGAGGCAGGGAGAAAGGCAGTCTCACGCACTGGTACAGGATTGACTCTGAGACCTCGATGGCTGTCTGAGGCTGAGGATAGTTGGTTGTGGTAATGGAAGCATTGGCTCCAGAAAGCAACTTGAAGAGAAGATTGTCCACCAGAGTCAGAGCCAGGCTAGGGGAGTGGTAGGCCTGGTTGTTGAACAGCGCCTTCACTGTCGTGTGGTTATTCACATCTTCAAAAGAAGCTGCCACCACGTAGAGCTTATCAAAGCCCTCAGGAGCCTCCTTTGCCTTCTTCAGGAGGAAGTCCTCTACAGAACCTGGGAGGAAGCCAAAGGCACACTGGGCAGAGAGAATGCTGAGAAAACATCGCACCAGGCCCAGTGGCACACAGTACACTCATCATGGGCTTCCCCAGTCTTCTGCTCTTTCTGGGTACCCCATTACCAGCCTCACACACACCCAAAGGCTGGCCTCCTCTCCAGCTCTCTATTGAATTCCAGCCGATCTCTCCAAATCTCCATCTCTTAAGTCCTTTTGAATCCCAACTACCTTTTTCCTTTCTAACACCTCAACCGGGTTGAGCCCCATAATGGCTTCTGGGACCATGTGTTCCCAAACAAAACTCCACACCATCTGTATGGTATCTGCATACTTGGTGTGGAAGGACATACCTAATACCTACCTACTTGCAGCGACTCTGACCTCTAGGCAAAGCCACACATCCACATAGTGTAAAATGCACCTTCTCTTTTGCTTTGGTTGTCATTTGTTTTTGAGACAGAGACTCACTATGTAGCCCAGGCTGACCTGGAACTCACTCTATAGACCAGGCTGGCCTCAAACTCACAGA